>NW_027513373.1:0-210264 GCF_048772815.1 Callospermophilus lateralis
TTATATTTAGGTTTCCCTCTGTTCTCCCCTATATAGATAGATGAATTTGGAACTCTAAATCCAACATGGTTTGTAGTAGCTTTTTGAAACTTGACAAAATAAAGGAGTTCTCAGTTTTGTCTCTATGGTTTGTTTCCTCTTCAAGTAGCCCTAGGCACAGACTGTGGAAAAGCACTTTCATTGAGATGGGTTGCCAAGCTTCTAAGAATTAACGAGTTTAGGAAATACCAGCAAATATTTTTTCACCCAATCTTGATGATACTTGGTGGTAATGATCAGTACACAAATCCCACTTGGCTCACGAAATTTTGTTCTTCTAGGTTAATGCTTTCGTCTACAGTAGCAGTTTTTATATTTAGTTTTCTCTCTGTTCTCTCCTATATAGATAGATGAATTTGGAACTCTAAATTCAACATGGTTTGTAGTAGCTCTTTTAAACTTGACAAAATAAAGGAGTTCTCAGTTTTGTCTCTATGGTTTGTTTCCTCTTCAAGTAGCCCTAGGCACAGACTGTGGAAAGCACTTTCATTTAGAGGGGTTGCCAAACTTCTAAGAAATAACGAGTTTCCGAAATACCAGCAAATATTTTTTCATCCAATCTTGATGATACTTGGTGGTAATGATCAGTACACAAGTCCCACTTGGCTCACAAAATTTTTTTCTTCTAGGTTGAAGCGTTCGTCGACAGTAGCAGTTCTTATATTTAGGTTTCCCTCTGTTCTCTCCTATATAGATAGATGAATTTGGAACTCTAAATCCAACATGGTTTGTAGTAGCTCTTTGAAACTTGACAAAATAAAGGAGTTCTCAGATTTGTCTCTATGGTTTGTTTCCTCTTCAAGTAGCCCTAGGCGCAGACTGTGGAAAAGCACTTTCATTGAGAGGGGTTGCCAAGCTTCTACGAAATAACGAGTTTCCGAAATACCAGCCAATATTTTTTCACCCAATCTTGATGATACTTGGTGGTAATGATCAGTACACAAATCCCACTTGGCTCACCAAATTTTGTTCTTCTAGGTTGAAGCGTTCTTCGACAGTAGCAGTTTTTATATTTAGGGTTCACCCTGTTCTCTCATATATAGATAGATGAATTTGGAACTCTAAATCCAACATGGTTTGTAGTAGCTCTTTGAAACTTGACAAAAAAAGGAGTTCTCAGTTTTGTCTCTATTGTTTGTTTCCTCTTCAAGTAGCCCTAGGCACAGACTGTGGAAAGCACTTTCATTGAGAGGGCTTGCCAAGCTTCTACGAAATAACGAGTTTCCGAAATACCAGCCAATATTTTTTCACCCAATCTTGATGATACTTGGTGGTAATGATCAGTACACAAATCCCACTTGGCTCACCAAATTTTGTTCTTCTAGGTTGAAGCGTTCTTCGACAGTAGCAGTTTTTATATTTAGGGTTCACCCTGTTCTCTCATATATAGATAGATGAATTTGGAACTCTAAATCCAACATGGTTTGTAGTAGCTCTTTGAAACTTGACAAAATAAAGGAGTTCTCAGTTTTTTCTCTATGGTTTGTTTCCTCTTCAAGTAGCCCTAGGCACAGACTGTGGAAGAGCACTTTCATTGAGAGGGGTTGCCAAGCTTCTAAGAAATAACGAGTTCCGAAATACCAGCAAATATTTTTTCACCCAATCTTGATGATACTTGGTGGTAATGATCAGTATACAGATCCCAATTGGCTCACCTAATTTTGTTCTTCTAGGTTGAAGCGTTCGTCTACAGTAGCAGTTTTTATATTTAGGTTTCCCTCTGTTCTCCCCTATATAGATAGATGAATTTGGAACTCTAAATCCAACATGGTTTGTAGTAGCTTTTTGAAACTTGACAAAATAAAGGAGTTCTCAGTTTTGTCTCTATGGTTTGTTTCCTCTTCAAGTAGCCCTAGGCACAGACTGTGGAAAAGCACTTTCATTGAGATGGGTTGCCAAGCTTCTAAGAATTAACGAGTTTAGGAAATACCAGCAAATATTTTTTCACCCAATCTTGATGATACTTGTTGGTAATGATCAGTACACAAATCCCACTTGGCTCACCAAATTTTGTTCTTCTAGGTTAAAGCTTTCGTCTACAGTAGCAGTTTTTATATTTAGTTTTCCCTCTGTTCTCTCCTATATAGATAGATGAATTTGGAACTCTAAATTCAACATGGTTTGTAGTAGCTCTTTTAAACTTGACAAAATAAAGGAGTTCTCAGTTTTGTCTCTATGGTTTGTTTCCTCTTCAAGTAGCCCTAGGCACAGACTGTGGAAAGCACTTTCATTTAGAGGGGTTGCCAAACTTTTAAGAAATAACGAGTTTCCGAAATACCAGCAAATATTTTTCACCCAATATTGATGATACTTGGTGGTAATGATCAGTACACAAGTCCCACTTGGCTCACAAAATTTTTGTCTTTAGGTTGAAGCGTTCGTCTGCAGTAGCAGTTCTTATATTTAGGTTTCCCTCTGTTCTCTCCTATATAGATAGATGAATTTGGAACTCGAAATCCAACATGGTTTCTAGTAACTCTTTGAAACTTGACAAAATAAAGGAGTTCTCAAATTTGTCTCTATGGTTTGTTTCCTCTTCAAGTAGCCCTAGGCACAGACTGTGGAAAAGCACTTTCAATGAGAGGGGTTGCCAAGCTTCTAAGAAATTACGAGTTTTCGAAATACCAGCAAATATTTTTTCACCCAATCTTGATGATACTTGGTGGTAATGATCAGTACACAAATCCCACTTGGCTCACGAAATTTTGTTCTTCGAGTTTGAAGCTTTCGTCTACAGTAGCAGTTTTTATATTTAGGTTTCCCTCTGTTCTCTCCTATATAGGTAGATGAATTTGGAACTCTAAATTCAACATGGTTTGTAGTAGCTCTTTGAAACTTGACAAAATAAAGGAGTTCTCAGTTTTGTCTCTATGGTTTGTTTCCTCTTCAAGTAGCCCTAGGCACAGACTGTGGAAAGCACTTTCATTGAGAGGGGTTGCCAAGCTTCTACGAAATAACGAGTTTCCGAAATACCAGCCAATATTTTTTCACCCAATCTTGATAATACTTGGTGGTAATGATTAGTACACAAATCCCACTTGGCTCACCAAATTTTGTTCCTCTAGGTTGAAGCGTTCTTCGACAGTAGCAGTTTTTATATTTAGGGTTCACCCTGTTCTCTCATATATAGATAGATGAATTTGGAACTCTAAATCCAACATGGTTTGTAGTAGCTCTTTGAAACTTGACAAAATAAAGAGTTCTCAGATTTGCCTCTATGGTTTGTTTCCTCTTAAAGTAGCCCTAGGCACAGACTGTGGAATAGCCCTTTCAATGAGAGGGGTTGCCAAGCTTCTAAGAAATAACGAGTTTCCGAAATACCAGCAAATATTTTTTCACCCAATCTTGATGATACTTGGTGGTAATGATCAGTACACAAATCCCACTTGGCTTACCAAATTTTGTTCTTCTAGGTTGAAGCGTTCTTCGACAGTAGCAGTTTTTATATTTAGGGTTCACCCTGTTCTCTCATATATAGATAGATGAATTTGGAACTCTAAATCCAACATGGTTTGTAGTAGCTCTTTGAAACTTGACAAAATATAGGAGTTCTGAGTTTTCTCTCTATGGTTTGTTTCCTCTTCAAGTAGCCCTAGGCACAGACTGTGGAAAAGCACTTTCATTGAGAGTGGTTGCCAGGCTTCTAAGATTACAAGTTTCCGAAATACCAGCAAATATTTTTTCACCCAATCTTGATGATACTTGGTGGTAATGATCAGTATACAGATCCCAATTGGCTCACCAAATTTTGTTCTTCTAGGTTGAAGCGTTCGTCTACAGTAGCAGTTTTTATATTTAGGTTTCCCTCTGTTCTCTCCTATATAGATAGATGAATTTGGAACTCTAAATCCAACATGGTTTGTAGTAGCTCTTTGAAACTTGACAAAATAAAGGAGTTCTCAGTTTTGTCTCTATGGTTTGTTTCCTCTTCTAGTAGCCCTAGGCACAGACTGTGGAAAAGCACTTTCATTGAGATGGGTTGCCAAGCTTCTAAGAATTAACGAGTTTAGGAAATACCAGCAAATATTTTTTCACCCAATCTTGATGATACTTGGTGGTAATGATCAGTACACAAATCCCACTTGGCTCACGAAATTTTGTTCTTCGAGTTTGAAGCTTTCGTCTACAGTAGCAGTTTTTATATTTAGGTTTCCCTCTGTTCTCTCCTATATAGGTAGATGAATTTGGAACTCTAAATTCAACATGGTTTGTAGTAGCTCTTTGAAACTTGACAAAATAAAGGAGTTCTCAGTTTTGTCTCTATGGTTTGTTTCCTCTTCAAGTAGCCCTAGGCACAGACTGTGGAAAGCACTTTCATTGAGGGGGGTTGCCAAGCTTCTACGAAATAACGAGTTTCCGAAATACCAGCCAATATTTTTCAACCCAATCTTGATAATACTTGGTGGTAATGATCAGTACACAAATCCCACTTGGCTCACCAAATTTTGTTCCTCTAGGTTGAAGCGTTCTTCGACAGTAGCAGTTTTTATATTTAGGGTTCACCCTGTTCTCTCATATATAGATAGATGAATTTGGAACTCTAAATCCAACATGGTTTGTAGTAGCTCTTTGAAACTTGACAAAATAAAGGAGTTCTGAGTTTTCTCTCTATGGTTTGTTTCCTCTTCAAGTAGCCCTAGGCACAGACTGTGGAAAAGCACTTTCATTGAGAGTGGTTGCCAGGCTTCTAAGATTACAAGTTTCCGAAATACCAGCAAATATTTTTTCACCCAATCTTGATGATACTTGGTGGTAATGATCAGTATACAGATCCCAATTGGCTCACCAAATTTTGTTCTTCTAGGTTGAAGCGTTCGTCTACAGTAGCAGTTTTTATATTTAGGTTTCCCTCTGTTCTCTCCTATATAGATAGATGAATTTGGAACTCTAAATCCAACATGGTTTGTAGTAGCTCTTTGAAACTTGACAAAATAAAGGAGTTCTCAGTTTTGTCTCTATGGTTTGTTTCCTCTTCAAGTAGCCCTAGGCACAGACTGTGGAAAAGCACTTTCATTGAGATGGGTTGCCAAGCTTCTAAGAATTAACGAGTTTAGGAAATACCAGCAAATATTTTTTCACCCAATCTTGATGATACTTGGTGGTAATGATCAGTACACAAATCCCACTTGGCTCACCAAATTTTGTTCTTCTAGGTTAAAGCTTTCGTCTAAAGTAGCAGTTTTTATATTTAGTTTTCCCTCTGTTCTTTCCTATATAGATAGATGAATTTGGAACTCTAAGTCCAACATGGTTTGTAGTAGCTCTTTGAAACTTGACAAAATAAAGGAGTTCTCAGTTTTTTCTCTATGGTTTGTTTCCTCTTCAAGTAGCCCTAGGCACAGACTGTGGAAAAGCACTTTCATTTAGAGGGGTTTCCAAACTTCTAAGAAATAACGAGTTTCCGAAATACCAGCAAATATTTTTTCACCCAATCTTGATGATACTTGGTGGTAATGATCAGTACACAAGTCCCACTTGGCTCACAAAATTTTTTTCTTCTAGGTTGAAGCGTTCGTCGACAGTAGCAGTTCATATATTTAGGTTTCCCTCTGTTCTCTCCTATATAGATAGATGAATTTGGAACTCTAAATCCAACATGGTTTGTAGTAGCTCTTTGAAACTTGACAAAATAAAGGAGTTCTCAGATTTGTCTCTATGGTTTGTTTCCTCTTCAAGTAGCCCTAGGCGCAGACTGTGGAAAAGCACTTTCATTGAGAGGGGTTGCCAAGCTCCTAAGAAATTACGAGTTTTCGAAATACCAGCAAATATTTTTTCACCCAATCTTGATGATACTTGGTTTTAATGATCAGTACACAAATCCCACTTGGCTCACGAAATTTTGTTCTTCGAGTTTAAAGCTTTCGTCTACAGTAGCAGTTTTTATATTTAGGTTTCCCTCTCTTCTCTCCTATATAGGTAGATGAATTTGGAACTCTAAATTCAACATAGTTTGTAGTAGCTGTTTGAAACTTGACAAAATAAAGGAGTTCTCAGTTTTGTCTCTATGGTTTGTTTCCTCTTCAAGTAGCCCTAGGCACAGACTGTGGAAAGCACTTTCATTGAGAGGGGTTGCCAAGCTTCTACGAAATAACGAGTTTCCGAAATACCAGCCAATATTTTTTCACCCAATCTTGATGATACATGGTGGTAATGATCAGTACACAAATCCCACTTGGCTCACAAAATTTTTTTCTTCTAGGTTGAAGCGTTCATCGACAGTAGCAGTTCTTATATTTAGGTTTCCCTCTGTTCTCTCCTATATAGATAGATGACATTGGAACTCTAAATCCAACATGGTTTGTAGTAGCCCTTTGAAACTTGACAAAATAAAGGAGTTCTCAGATTTGTCTCTATGGTTTGTTTCCTCTTCAAGTAGCCCTAGGCACAGACTGTGGAAAAACACTTTCATTGAGAGGGGTTGCCAAGCTTCTAAGAAATTACGAGTTTCCGAAATACAAGCAAATATTTTTTCACCCAATCTTGATGATACTTGGTGGTAATGATCAGTAGACAAATCCCACTTGGGTGACGAAATTTTGTTCTTCGAGTTTGAAGCTTTCGTCTACAGTAGCAGTTTTTATATTTAGGTTTCCCTCTGTTCTCTCCTATATAGATAGATGAATTTGGAACTCTAAATTCAACATGATTTGTAGTAACTCTTTGAAACTTGACAAAATAAAGGAGTTCTCAGTTTTGTCTCTATGGTTTGTTTCCTTTTCAAGTAGCCCTAGGCACAGACTGTGGAAAGCACTTTCATTGAGTGGGGTTGCCAAGTTCTACGAAATAACGAGTTTCCGAAATACCAGCCAATATTTTTTAACCCAATCTTGATAACACTTGGTGGTAATGATCAGTAAACAAGTCCCACTTTGCTCACCAAATTTTGTTCTTCGAGTTTGAAGCTTTCGTCTACAGTAGCAGTTTTTATATTTAGGTTTCCCTCTCTTCTCTCATATATAGATAGATGAATTTGGAACTCTAAATCCAACATGGTTTGTATAAGCTCTTTGAAACTTGACAAAATAAAGGAGTTCTGAGTTTTCTCTCTATGGTTTGTTTCCTCTTCAAGTAGACCTAGGCACAGACTGTGGAAAAGCACTTTCATTGAGAGTGGTTGCCAGACTTCTAAGATTACAAGTTTCCGAAATACCAGCAAATATTTTTTCACCCAATCTTGATGATACTTGGTGGTAATGATCAGTACACAAATCCCACTAGGCTCACCAAATTTTGTTCTTCTAGGTTGAAGTGTTCGTCTACAGTAGCTGTTTTTATATTTAGGTTTCCCTCTGTTCTCTCCTATATAGATATATGAATTTTAACTCAAAATCCAACATGGTTTGTAGTAGCTCTATGAAACTTGACAAAATAAAGGACTTCTCAGATTTGTCTCTATGGTTTGTTTCCTCTTCAAGTAGCCCTAGGCACAGACTGTGGAAAAGCACTTTCATTGAGAGGGGTTGCCAAGCTTCTAAGAAATAACTAGTTTCCGAAATACCAGCAAAAATTTTTTCAACCAATCTTGATGATACTTGGTGGTAATGATCAGTACACAGATCCCACTTGGCTCACCAAATTTTGTTCTTCTAGGTTGAAGCGTTCGTCTACAGTAGCAGTTTTTATATTTAGGTTTCACTCTGTTCTCTCATATATAGATAGATGAATTAGGAACTCTAAATCCAACATGGTTTGTAGTACCTCGTTGAAACTTGACAAAATGAAGGAGTTCTCCGTTTTGTCTCTATGGTTTGTTTCCTCTTCAAGTAGCCCTAGGCACAGACTGTGGAAAGCACTTTCATTGAGATGGGTTGCCAAGCTTTTAGAAATAACGAGTTTCCGAAATACCAGCAAATATTTTTTCACCCAATCTTGATGATACTTGGTGGTAATGATCAGTACACAAATCCCACTTGGCTCACCAAATTTTGTTCTTCTAGGTGGAAGCGTTCGTCTTCAATAGCAGTTTTTATATTTAGGTTTCCCTCTGTTCTCTCCTATATAGATAGATGAATTTGGAACACTAAATCCAACAGGGTTTATAGTAGCTCTTTGAAACTTGACAAAATAAAGGAGTTCTCAGTTTTCTCTCTATGGTTTGTTTCCTCTTCAAGTAGCCCTAGGCACAGATAGTGGAAAAGCACTTTCATTTAGAGGGGTTGCCAAGCTTCTAAGAAAGAACGAGTTTCAAAATACCAGCAAATATTTTTTCACCCAATCTTGATGATACTTGGTGGTTATGATCAGTACACAAGTCCCACTTGGCTCACAAAATTTTTTTCTTCTAAGTTGAAGCGTTCTTCGACAGTAGCAGTTCTTATATTTAGGTTTCCCTCTGTTCTCTCCTATATAGATAGATGACTTTGGAACTCTAAATCCAACATGGTTTGTAGTAGCCCTTTGAAACTTGACAAAATAAAGGAGTTCTCAGATTTGTCTCTATGGTTTCTTTCCTCCTCAAGTAGCCCTAGGCACAGACTGTGGAAAAGCACTTTCATTTAGAGGGGTTGCCAAGCTTCTAAGAAATTACGAGTTTCCGAAATACCAGCAAATATTTTTTCACCCAATCTTGATGATACTTGGTGGTAATGATCAGTACACAAATCCCACTTGGCTCACGAAATTTTGTTCTTCGAGTTTGAAGCTTTCGTCTACAGTAGCAGTTTTTATATTTAGGTTTCCCTCTGTTCTCTCCTATATAGATAGATGAATTTGGAACTCTAAATTCAACATGATTTGTAGTAGCTCTTTGAAACTTGACAAAATAAAGGAGTTCTCAGTTTTGTCTCTATGGTTTGTTTCCTCTTCAAGTAGCCCTAGGCACAGACTGTGGAAAGCACTTTCATTGAGTGGGGTTGCCAAGCTTCTACGAAATAACGATTTTCTGAAATACCAGCAAATATTTTTTCACCCAATCTTGATGATACTTGGTGGTTTTGATCAGTACACAAATCCCACTTGGCTCACCAAATTTTGTTCTTCTAGGTTGAAGCGTTTGTCTACAGTAGCAGTTTTTATATTTAGGTATCACTCTGTTCTCTCATATATAGATAGATGAATTTGGAACACTAAATCCAACATGGTTTGTAGTAGCTCTTTGAAACTTGACAAAATAAAGGTTTTCTCAGTTTTGGCTCTATGGTTTGTGTCCTCTTCAAGTAGCCCTAGGCTCACACTGTGGAAAAGCACTTTCATTGAGAGGGGTTGCCATGCTAATAGGAAATAACGAGTTTCCGAAATACCAGCAAATATTTTTTCACCCAATATTGATGATACTTGGTGGTAATGATCAGTACAGAAATCCCACTTGGCTCACCAAATTTTGTTTTTCTAGTTTGAAGCTTTCGTCTACAGTAGCAGTTTTTATATTTAGGTTTCCCTCTGTTCTCTCCTATATAGATAGATGAATTTGGAAATCTAAATCCAACATGGTTTGTAGTAGCTCTTTGAAACTTGACAAAATAAAGGAGTTCTCAGATTTGTTTCTATGTTTTGTTTCCTCTTCAAGTAGCCCTAGGCACAGACTGTGGAAAAGCACTTTCATTGAGAGGGGTTGCCAAGCTTCTAAGAAATAACGAGTTTCCGAAATACCAGCAAAAATTTTTTCAACCAATCTTGATGATACGTGGTGGTAATGATCAGTACACAGATCCACTTGGCTCACCAAATTTTGTTCTTCTAGGTTGTAGCGTTCGTCTACAGTAGCAGTTTTTATATTTAGGTTTCACTCTATTCTCTCATACATAGAAAGATGAATTAGGAACTCTAAATCCAACATGGTTTGTAGTAGCTCGTTGAATCTTGACAAAATAAAGGAGTTCTCCGTTTTGTCTCTATGGTTTGTTTCCTCTTCAAGTAGCCCTAGGCACAGACTGTGGAAAGCACTTTCATTGAGATGGGTTGCCAAGCTTCTAAGAAATAACGAGTTTCCGAAATACCAGCAAATATTTTTTCACCCAATCTTGATGATACTTGGTGGTAATGATCAGTACACAAATCCCACTTGGCTCACCAAATTTTGTTCTTCTAGGTGGAAGCGTTCGTCTACATTAGCAGTTTTTATATTTAGGTTTCCCTCTGTTCTCTCCTATATAGATAGATGAATTTGGAACACTAAAACCAACAGGGTTTATAGTATCTCTTTGAAACTTGACAAAATAAAGGAGTTCTCAGATTTGTTTCTAGGTTTTGTTTCCTCTTCAAGTAGCCCTACGCACAGACTGTGGAAAAGCACTTTCACTGAGAGGGGTTGCCAAGCTTCTAAGAAATAACGAGTTTCCGAAATACCAGCAAAAATTTTTGCAACCAATCTTGATGATACTTGGTGGTAATGACCATTACACAGATCCCACTTGGCTCACCAAATTTTGTTTTTCTAGTTTGAAGCTTTCGTCTACAGTAGCAGTTTTTATATTTAGGTTTCCCTCTGTTCTCTCCTATATAGATAGATGAATTTGGAACTCTAAATCCAACATGGTTTGTAGTAGCTCTTTGAAACTTGACAAAATAAAGGAGTTCTTAGTTTTGTCTCTATGTTTTGTTTCCTCTTCAAGTAGCCGTAGGCACAGACTGTGGAAAGCAATTTCATTGATATGGGTTGCCAAGCTTCTAAGAAATAACGAGTTTCCAAAATACCAGCAAATATTTTTTCACCCAATCTTGATGATACTTGGTGGTAATGATCAGTACTCAAATCCCACTTGGCTCACCAAATTTTGTTATTCTAGGTTGAAACGTTCGTCTACAATAGCAGTTTTTATATTTAGGTTTCCCTCTGTTCTCTCCTCTATAGATAGATGAATTTGGAACTCTAAATCCAACATGGTTTGTAGTAGCTCTTTGAAACTTGACAAAATAAAAGAGTTCTCAGTTTTGTCCCTATGGATTGTCTCCTCTTCAAGTAGCCCTAGGCAAACACTGTGGAAAAGCACTTTCATTGAGAGGGTTGCCAAGCTTCTAAGAAATAACGAGTTTCCGAAATACCAGCAAAAATTTTTTCAACCTATATTGATGATACTTGGTGGTAATGATCAGTATACAGATCCCACTTGGCTCACCAAATTTTGTTCTTCTAGGTTGAAGCGTTCTTCTACAGAAGCAGTTTTTATATTTAGGTTTCACTCTGTTCTCTCATATATAGATAGATGAATTAGGAACTCTAAATCCAACAGGGTTTATAGTAGCTCTTTGAAACTTGACAAAATAAAGGAGTTCTCAGTTTTCTCTCTATGGTTTGTTTCCTCTTCAAGTAGCCCTAGGCACAGAATGTGGAAAAGCACTTTCATTTAGTGGGGTTGCCAAGCTTCTAAGAAATAACGAGTTTCCGAAATACCAGCAAATATTTTTTCACCCAATCTTGATGATACTTGGTGGTAATGATCAGTACACAAATCCCACTTGGCTCACCAAATTTTGTTCTTCTAGGTTGAAGCGTTCGTCTACAGTAGGAGTTTTTATATTTAGGTTTCACTCTGTTCTCTCATATATAGATAGATGAATTTGGAACACTAAATCCAACATGGTTTGTAGTAGCTCTTTGGAACTTGACAAAATAAAGGTTTTCTCAGTTTTGCCTCTATGGTTTGTTTCCTCTTCAAGTAGCCCTAGGCACAGACTGTGGAAAAGCACTTTCACGGAGCGTGGTTGCCAATTTCTAAGAAATTACAAGTTTCCGAAACACCAGCAAATATTTTTTCACCCAATCTTGATGATACTAGGTGGTAATGATCAGTACACAAATCCCACTTGGCTCACCAAATTTTGTTCTTCTAGGTTGAAGCGTTCGTTTACAGTAGCAGTTTTTATATTTAGGTTACTCTGTTCTCGCCTATATAGATAGATGAATTTGGAACTCTAAATCCAACATGGATAGTAGTAGCTCTTTGAAACTTGACAAAATAAAGGAGTTCTCAGTTTTGTCTCTATGGTTTGTTTCCTTTTCAAGTAGCCCTAGGCACAGACTGAGGAAAAGCACTTTCATTGAGAGGGTTGCCAAGCTTCTAAGAAATAACGAGTTTCCGAAATACCAGCAAATATTTTTTCACCCAATCATGATGATACTTTGTGGTAATGATCAGTACACAAATCCCACTTGGCTCACCAAATTTTGTTCTTCTAGGTTGAAGCGTTCGTCTACAGTAGCAGTTTTTATATTTAGGTTTCCCTCTGTTCTCTCCTCTATAGATAGATGAATTTGGAACTCTAAATCCAACATGGATTGTAGTAGCTCTTTGAAACTTGACAAAATAAAGGAGTTCTCAGTTTTGTCTCTATTGTTTGTTTCCTCTTCAAGTAGCCCTAGGCACAGACTGTGGAAAAGCACTTTCATTGAGAGTGGTTGCCAAGCTTCTAAGAAATTACAAGTTTCTGAAACACCAGCAAATATTTGTTCACCCAATCTTGATGATACTTGGTGGTAATGATCACTACACAAATCCCACTTGGCTCACCAAATTTTGTTCTTCTAGGTTGAAACGTACGTCTACAATAGCAGTTTTTATATTTAGGTTTCCCTCTGTTCTCTCCTGTATAGATAGATGAATTTGGAACTCTAAATCCAACATGGTTTGTAGTAGCTCTTTGAAACTTGACAAAATAAAGGAGTTCTCAGTTTTGTCCCTATGCATTGTTTCCTATTCAAGTAGCCCTAGGCAAACACTGTGGAAAAGCACTTTCATTGAGAGGGGTTGCCAAGCTTCTAAGAAATAACGAGTTTCCAAAATACCAGCAAATACTTTTTCACCCAATCTTGATGATACTTGGTGGTAATGATCAGTACACAAGTCCCACTTGGCTCACCAAATTTTGTTCTTCTAGGTTGAAGTGTTCGTCTACAGAAGCAGTTTTTATATTTAGGTTTCCCTCTGTTCTGTCCTATATAGATATATGAATTTGGAACTCTAAATCCAACATGGTTTGTAGTAGCTCTTTGAAACTTGACAAAATAAAGGAGTTCTCAGTTTTGTTTCTATGTTTTGTTTCCTCTTCAAGTAGCCATAGGCACAGACTGTGGAAAAGCACTTTCATTGAGAGTGGTTGCCAGGCTTCTAAGAAATTACAAGTGTCCGAAATACCAGCAAATATTTTTTCAACCAATCTTGATGATACTTGGTGGTAATGATCAGTACACAAATCCCACTAGGCTCACCAAATTTTGTTCTTCTAGGTTGAAGCGTTCGTCTACAGTAGCTGTTTTTATATTTATGTTTCTCTCCGTTCTCTCCTATATAGATAGATGAATTTGGAACTCTAAATCCAACATGGATTGTAGTAGCTCTTTGAAACTTGAAAAAATAAAGGAGTTCTCAGTTTTGTCTCTATGGTTTGTTTCCTCTTCAAGTAGCCCTAGGCACAGAATGTGGAAAAGCACTTTCATTTAGAGGGGTTGCCAAGCTTCTAAGAAATAACGAGTTTCCGAAATACCAGCAAATATTTTTTCACCCAATCTTGATGATACTTGGTGGGAATGATCAGTACACAAATCCCACTTGGCTCACCAAATTTTGTTCTTCTAGGGTGAAGCGTTCGTCTACAGTAGCAGTTTTTATATTTAGGTTTCACTCTGTTCTCTCATATATAGATAGATGAATTTGGAACACTAAATCCAACATGGTTTGTAGTAGCTCTTTGGAACTTGACAAAATAAAGGTTTTCTCAATTTTGTCTCTATGGTTTATTTCCTCTTCAACTAGCCCTATGCACAGACTGTGGAAAAGCACTTTCATTGAGAGTGGTTGCCAAGCTTCTAAGAAATTACAAGTTTCCGAAACACCAGCAAATATTTTTTCACCCAATCTTGATGATACTTGGTGGTAATGATCAGTACACAAATCCCACTTGGCTCACCAAATTTTGTTCTTCTAGGTTGAAACGTTCGTCTACAATAGCAATTTTTATATTTAGGTTTCCCTCTGTTCTCTCCTGTATAGATAGATGAATTTGGAACTCTAAATCCAACATGGTTTGTAGTAGCTCTTTGAAACTTGACAAAATAAAGGAGTTCTCAATTTTGTCCCTATGGATTGTTTCCTCTTCAAGTAGCCCTAGGCAAACACTGTGGAAAAGCACTTTCATTGAGAGGGGTTGCCAAGCTTCTACGAAATAACGAGTTTCCGAAATACCAGCAAATACTTTTTCACCCAATCTTGATGATACTTGGTGGTAATGATCAGTACACAAGTCCCACTTGGCTCACCAAATTTTGTTCTTCTAGGTTGAAGTGTTCGTCTACAGATGCAGTTTTTATATTTAGGTTTCCCTCTGTTCTCTCCTATATAGATAGATGAATTTGGAACTCTAAATCCAACATGGTTTGTAGTAGCTCTTTGAAACTTGACAAAATAAAGGAGTTCTCAGTTTTGTCTCTATGGTTTGTTTCCTCTTTAAGTAGTCCTAGGCACAGACTGAGGAAAAGCACTTTCATTGAGAGGGTTGCCAAGCTTCTAAGAAATAAAGAGTTTCCGAAATACCAGCAAATATTTTTTCACCCAATCATGATGATACTTTGTGGTAATGATCAGTACACAAATCCCACTTGGCTCACCAAATTTTGTTCTTCTAGGTTGAAGCGTTCGTCTACAGTAGCAGTTTTTATATTTAGGTTTCCCTATGTTCTGTCCTCTATAGATAGATGAATTTGGAACTCTAAATCCAACATGGATTGTAGTAGCTCTTTGAAACTTGACAAAATAAAGGAGTTCTCAGTTTTGTCTCTATGGATTGTTTCCTGTTCAAGTAGCCCTAGGCACAGACTGTGGAAAAGCACTTTCATTGAGAGTGGTTGCCAAGCTTCTAAGAAATTACAAGTTTCCGAAACACCAGCAAATATTTTTTCACCCAATCTTGATGATACTTGGTGGTAATGATCACTACACAAATCCCACTTGGCTCACCAAATTTTGTTCTTCTAGGTTGAAACGTACGTCTACAATAGCAGTTTTTATATTTAGGTTTCCCTCTGTTCTCTCCTGTATAGATAGATGAATTTGGAACTCTAAATCCAACATGGTTTGTAGTAGCTCTTTGAAACTTGACAAAATAAAGGAGTTCTCAGTTTTGTCTCTATGGATTGTTTCCTCTTCAAGTAGCCCTAGGCAAACACTGTGGAAAAGTACTTTCATTGAGAGGGGTTGCCAAGCTTCTAAGAAATAACGAGTTTCCGAAATACCAGCAAATATTTATTCAAACAAACTTGATGATACTTCGTGGTAATGATCAGTACACAAATCCCACTAGGCTCACCAAATTTTGTTCTTCTAGGTTGAAGCGTTCGTCTACAGTAGCTGTTTTTATATTTAGGTTTCTCTCCGTTCTCTCCTATATAGATAGATGAATTTGGAACTCTAAATCCAACATGGATTGTAGTAGCTCTTTGAAACTTGACAAAATAATGGAGTTCTCAGTTTTGTCTCTATGGTTTGTTTCCTCTTCAAGTAGCCCTAGGCACAGACTGTGGAAAAGCACTTTCACTGAGAGGGGTTGCCAAGCTTCTAAGAAATAACGAGTTTCCGAAATACCAGCAAAATTTTTTTCAACCAATCTTGATGATACTTGGTGGTAATGATCAGTACACAGATCCCACTTGGCTCACCAAATTTTTTTCTTCTAGGTTGAAGCGTTCGTCTACAGTAGCAGTTTTTACATTTAGGTTTCACTCTGTTCTCTCATATACAGATAGATGAATTAGGAACTCTAAATCCAACAGGGTTTATAGTAGCTCTTTGAAACTTGACAAAATAAAGGAGTTCTCAGTTTTCTCTCTATGGTTTGTTTCCTCTTCAAGTAGCCCTAGGCACAGAATGTGGAAAAGCACTTTCATTTAGAGGGGTTGCCAAGCTTCTAAGAAATAACGAGTTTCCGAAATACCAGCAAATATTTTTTCACCCAATCTTGATGATACTTGGTGGTAATGATCAGTACACAAATCCCACTTGGCTCACCAAATTTTGTTCTTCTAGGTTGAAGCGTTCGTCTACAGTAGCAGTTTTTATATTTAGGTTTCACTCTGTTCTCTCATATATAGATAGATGAATTTGGAACACTAAATCCAACATGGTTTGTAGTAGCTCTTTGGAACTTCACAAAATAAAGGTTTTCTCAATTTTGTCTCTATGGTTTGTTTCCTCTTCAAGTAGCCCTATGCACAGACTGTGGAAAAGCACTTTCACGGAGCGTGGTTGCCAATTTCTAAGAAATTACAAGTTTCCGAAACACCAGCAAATATTTTTTTCACCCAATCTTGATGATACTAGGTGGTAATGATCAGTACACATATCCCACTTGGCTCACCAAATTTTGTTCTTCTAGGTTGAAGCGTTCGTTTACAGTAGCAATTTTTACATTTAGGTTTCTCTCTGTTCTCGCCTATATAGATAGATGAATTTGGAACTCTAAATCCAACATGGATAGTAGTAGCTCTTTGAAACTTGACAAAATAAAGGAGTTCTCAGTTTTGTCTCGATGGTTTGTTTCCTCTTCAAGTAGCCCTAGGCACAGACTGTGGAAAAGCACTTTCATTGAGAGTGGTTCCAAGCTTCTAAGAAATTACAAGTTTCCGAAACACCAGCAAATATTTTTTCACCCAATCTTGATGATACTTGGTGGTAATGATCAGTACACAAATCCCACTTGGCTCACCAAATTTTGTTCTTCTAGGTTGAAACGTTCGTCTACAATAGCAATTTTTATATTTAGGTTTCCCTCTGTTCTCTCCTGTATAGATAGATGAATTTGGAACTCTAAATCCAACATGGTTTGTAGTAGCTCTTTGAAACTTGACAAAATAAAGGAGTTCTCAATTTTGTCCCTATGGATTGTTTCCTCTTCAAGTAGCCCTAGGCAAACACTGTGGAAAAGCACTTTCATTGAGAGGGGTTGCCAAGCTTCTACGAAATAACGAGTTTCCGAAATACCAGCAAATACTTTTTCACCCAATCTTGATGATACTTGGTGGTAATGATCAGTACACAAGTCCCACTTGGCTCACCAAATTTTGTTCTTCTAGGTTGAAGTGTTCGTCTACAGATGCAGTTTTTATATTTAGGTTTCCCTCTGTTCTCTCCTATATAGATAGATGAATTTGGAACTCTAAATCCAACATGGTTTGTAGTAGCTCTTTGAAACTTGACAAAATAAAGGAGTTCTCAGTTTTGTCTCTATGGTTTGTTTCCTCTTTAAGTAGTCCTAGGCACAGACTGAGGAAAAGCACTTTCATTGAGAGGGTTGCCAAGCTTCTAAGAAATAAAGAGTTTCCGAAATACCAGCAAATATTTTTTCACCCAATCATGATGATACTTTGTGGTAATGATCAGTACACAAATCCCACTTGGCTCACCAAATTTTGTTCTTCTAGGTGGAAGCGTTCGTCTACAGTAGCAGTTTTTATATTTAGGTTTCCCTATGTTCTGTCCTCTATAGATAGATGAATTTGGAACTCTAAATCCAACATGGATTGTAGTAGCTCTTTGAAACTTGACAAAATAAAGGAGTTCTCAGTTTTGTCTCTATGGATTGTTTCCTGTTCAAGTAGCCCTAGGCACAGACTGTGGAAAAGCACTTTCATTGAGAGTGGTTGCCAAGCTTCTAAGAAATTACAAGTTTCCGAAACACCAGCAAATATTTTTTCACCCAATCTTGATGATACTTGGTGGTAATGATCACTACACAAATCCCACTTGGCTCACCAAATTTTGTTCTTCTAGGTTGAAACGTACGTCTACAATAGCAGTTTTTATATTTAGGTTTCCCTCTGTTCTCTCCTGTATAGATAGATGAATTTGGAACTCTAAATCCAACATGGTTTGTAGTAGCTCTTTGAAACTTGACAAAATAAAGGAGTTCTCAGTTTTGTCTCTATGGATTGTTTCCTCTTCAAGTAGCCCTAGGCAAACACTGTGGAAAAGTACTTTCATTGAGAGGGGTTGCCAAGCTTCTAAGAAATAACGAGTTTCCGAAATACCAGCAAATATTTATTCAAACAAACTTGATGATACTTCGTGGTAATGATCAGTACACAAATCCCACTAGGCTCACCAAATTTTGTTCTTCTAGGTTGAAGCGTTCGTCTACAGTAGCTGTTTTTATATTTAGGTTTCTCTCCGTTCTCTCCTATATAGATAGATGAATTTGGAACTCTAAATCCAACATGGATTGTAGTAGCTCTTTGAAACTTGACAAAATAATGGAGTTCTCAGTTTTGTCTCTATGGTTTGTTTCCTCTTCAAGTAGCCCTAGGCACAGACTGTGGAAAAGCACTTTCACTGAGAGGGGTTGCCAAGCTTCTAAGAAATAACGAGTTTCCGAAATACCAGCAAAATTTTTTTCAACCAATCTTGATGATACTTGGTGGTAATGATCAGTACACAGATCCCACTTGGCTCACCAAATTTTTTTCTTCTAGGTTGAAGCGTTCGTCTACAGTAGCAGTTTTTACATTTAGGTTTCACTCTGTTCTCTCATATACAGATAGATGAATTAGGAACTCTAAATCCAACAGGGTTTATAGTAGCTCTTTGAAACTTGACAAAATAAAGGAGTTCTCAGTTTTCTCTCTATGGTTTGTTTCCTCTTCAAGTAGCCCTAGGCACAGAATGTGGAAAAGCACTTTCATTTAGAGGGGTTGCCAAGCTTCTAAGAAATAACGAGTTTCCGAAATACCAGCAAATATTTTTTCACCCAATCTTGATGATACTTGGTGGTAATGATCAGTACACAAATCCCACTTGGCTCACCAAATTTTGTTCTTCTAGGTTGAAGCGTTCGTCTACAGTAGCAGTTTTTATATTTAGGTTTCACTCTGTTCTCTCATATATAGATAGATGAATTTGGAACACTAAATCCAACATGGTTTGTAGTAGCTCTTTGGAACTTCACAAAATAAAGGTTTTCTCAATTTTGTCTCTATGGTTTGTTTCCTCTTCAAGTAGCCCTATGCACAGACTGTGGAAAAGCACTTTCACGGAGCGTGGTTGCCAATTTCTAAGAAATTACAAGTTTCCGAAACACCAGCAAATATTTTTTTCACCCAATCTTGATGATACTAGGTGGTAATGATCAGTACACATATCCCACTTGGCTCACCAAATTTTGTTCTTCTAGGTTGAAGCGTTCGTTTACAGTAGCAATTTTTACATTTAGGTTTCTCTCTGTTCTCGCCTATATAGATAGATGAATTTGGAACTCTAAATCCAACATGGATAGTAGTAGCTCTTTGAAACTTGACAAAATAAAGGAGTTCTCAGTTTTGTCTCGATGGTTTGTTTCCTCTTCAAGTAGCCCTAGGCACAGACTGTGGAAAAGCACTTTCATTGAGAGTGGTTCCAAGCTTCTAAGAAATTACAAGTTTCCGAAAACCAGCAAATATTTTTTCACCCAATCTTGATGATACTTGGTGGTAATGATCAGTACACAAATCCCACTTGGCTCACCAAATTTTGTTCTTCTAGGTTGAAACGTTCGTCTACAATAGTAGTTTTTATATTTAGGTTTCCCTCTGTTCTCTCCTGTATAGATAGATGAATTTGGAACTCTAAATCCATCATGGTTTGTAGTAGCTCATTGAAACTTGACAAAATAAAGGAGTTCTCAGTTTTGTCCCTATGGATTGTTTCCTCTTCAAGTAGCCCTAGGCAAACACTGTGGAAAAGTACTTTCATTGAGAGGGGTTGCCAAGCTTCTAAGAAATAACGAGTTTCCGAAATACCAGCAAATATTTTTTCAAACAAACTTGATGATACTTTGGGGTAATGATCAGTACACTAATCCCACTATACTCACCAAATTTTGTTCTTCTAGGTTGAAGCGTTCGTCTACAATAGCAGTTTTTATATTTAGAATTCCCTCTGTTCTCTCCTATATAGATTGATGAATTTGGAACTCTAAATCCAACATGGTTTATAGTAGCTCTTTGAAACTTGACAAAATAAAGGAGTTCTCAGTTTTGTCTCTATGGTTTGTTTCCTCTTCAAGTAGCCCTAGGCACAGACTGTGGAAAAGCACTTTCATTGAGAGTGGTTGCCAAGTTTCTAAGAAATTACAAGTTTCCGAAACACCAGCAAATATTTTTTCACCCAATCTTGATGATACTTGGTGGTAATGATCAGTACACAAATCCCACTTGGCTCACCAAATTTTGTTCTTCTAGGTTGAAACGTTCGTCTACAATAGCAGTTTTTATATTTAGGTTTCCCTCTGTTCTCTCCTGTATAGATAGATGAATTTGGAACTCTAAATCCAACATGGTTTGTAGTAGCTCTTTGAAACTTGACAAAATAAAGGAGTTCTCAGTTTTGTCCCTATGGATTGTTTCCTCTTCAAGTAGCCCTAGGCAAACCCTGTGGAAAAGCACTTTCATTGAGAGGGGTTGCCAAGCTTCTAAGAAATAACGAGTTTCCGAAATACCAGCAAATACTTTTTCACCCAATCTTGATGATACTTGGTGGTAATGATCACTACACAAATCCCACTTGGCTCACCAAATTTTGTTCTTCTAGGTTGAAACGTTCGTCTACAATAGCAGTTTTTATATTTAGGTTTCCCTCTGTTCTCTCCTGTATAGATAGATGAATTTGGAACTCTAAATCCAACATGGTTTGTAGTAGCTCTTTGAAACTTGACAAAATAAAGGAGTTCTCAGTTTTGTCTCTATGGATTGTTTCCTCTTCAAGTAGCCCTAGGCAAACACTGTGGAAAAGTACTTTCATTGAGAGGGGTTGCCAAGCTTCTAAGAAATAACGAGTTTCCGAAATACCAGCAAATATTTATTCAAACAAACTTGATGATACTTCGTGGTAATGATCAGTACACAAATCCCACTAGGCTCACCAAATTTTGTTCTTCTAGGTTGAAGCGTTCGTCTACAGTAGCTGTTTTTATATTTAGGTTTCTCTCCGTTCTCTCCTATATAGATAGATGAATTTGGAACTCTAAATCCAACATGGATTGTAGTAGCTCTTTGAAACTTGACAAAATAAAGGAGTTCTCAGTTTTGTCTCTATGGTTTGTTTCCTCTTCAAGTAGCCCTAGGCACAGACTGTGGAAAAGCACTTTCACTGAGAGGGGTTGCCAAGCTTCTAAGAAATAACGAGTTTCCGAAATACCAGCAAAATTTTTTTCAACCAATCTTGATGATACTTGGTGGTAATGATCAGTACACAGATCCCACTTGGCTCACCAAATTTTGTTCTTCTAGGTTGAAGCGTTCGTCTACAGTAGCAGTTTTTACATTTAGGTTTCACTCTGTTCTCTCATATACAGATAGATGAATTAGGAACTCTAAATCCAACAGGGTTTATAGTAGCTCTTTGAAACTTGACAAAATAAAGGAGTTCTCAGTTTTCTCTCTATGGTTTGTTTCCTCTTCAAGTAGCCCTAGGCACAGAATGTGGAAAAGCACTTTCATTTAGAGGGGTTGCCAAGCTTCTAAGAAATAACGAGTTTCCGAAATACCAGCAAATATTTTTTCACCCAATCTTGATGATACTTGGTGGTAATGATCAGTACACAAATCCCACTTGGCTCACCAAATTTTGTTCTTCTAGGTTGAAGCGTTCGTCTACAGTAGCAGTTTTTATATTTAGGTTTCACTCTGTTCTCTCATATATAGATAGATGAATTTGGAACACTAAATCCAACATGGTTTGTAGTAGCTCTTTGGAACTTCACAAAATAAAGGTTTTCTCAATTTTGTCTCTATGGTTTGTTTCCTCTTCAAGTAGCCCTATGCACAGACTGTGGAAAAGCACTTTCACGGAGCGTGGTTGCCAATTTCTAAGAAATTACAAGTTTCCGAAACACCAGCAAATATTTTTTTCACCCAATCTTGATGATACTAGGTGGTAATGATCAGTACACATATCCCACTTGGCTCACCAAATTTTGTTCTTCTAGGTTGAAGCGTTCGTTTACAGTAGCAATTTTTACATTTAGGTTTCTCTCTGTTCTCGCCTATATAGATAGATGAATTTGGAACTCTAAATACAACATGGATAGTAGTAGCTCTTTGAAACTTGACAAAATAAAGGAGTTCTCAGTTTTGTCTCGATGGTTTGTTTCCTCTTCAAGTAGCCCTAGGCACAGACTGTGGAAAAGCACTTTCATTGAGAGTGGTTCCAAGCTTCTAAGAAATTACAAGTTTCCGAAAACCAGCAAATATTTTTTCACCCAATCTTGATGATACTTGGTGGTAATGATCAGTACACAAATCCCACTTGGCTCACCAAATTTTGTTCTTCTAGGTTGAAGCGTTCGTCTACAGTAGCAGTTTTTATATTTAGGTTTCACTCTGTTCTCTCATATATAGATAGATGAATTTGGAACACTAAATCCAACATGGTTTGTAGTAGCTCTTTGGAACTTCACAAAATAAAGGTTTTCTCAATTTTGTCTCTATGGTTTGTTTCCTCTTCAAGTAGCCCTATGCACAGACTGTGGAAAAGCACTTTCACGGAGCGTGGTTGCCAATTTCTAAGAAATTACAAGTTTCCGAAACACCAGCAAATATTTTTTTCACCCAATCTTGATGATACTAGGTGGTAATGATCAGTACACATATCCCACTTGGCTCACCAAATTTTGTTCTTCTAGGTTGAAGCGTTCGTTTACAGTAGCAATTTTTACATTTAGGTTTCTCTCTGTTCTCGCCTATATAGATAGATGAATTTGGAACTCTAAATCCAACATGGATAGTAGTAGCTCTTTGAAACTTGACAAAATAAAGGAGTTCTCAGTTTTGTCCCTATGGATTGTTTCCTCTTCAAGTAGCCCTAGGCAAACACTGTGGAAAAGTACTTTCATTGAGAGGGGTTGCCAAGCTTCTAAGAAATAACGAGTTTCCGAAATACCAGCAAATATTTTTTCAAACAAACTTGATGATACTTTGGGGTAATGATCAGTACACTAATCCCACTATACTCACCAAATTTTGTTCTTCTAGGTTGAAGCGTTCGTCTACAATAGCAGTTTTTATATTTAGAATTCCCTCTGTTCTCTCCTATATAGATTGATGAATTTGGAACTCTAAATCCAACATGGTTTATAGTAGCTCTTTGAAACTTGACAAAATAAAGGAGTTCTCAGTTTTGTCTCTATGGTTTGTTTCCTCTTCAAGTAGCCCTAGGCACAGACTGTGGAAAAGCACTTTCATTGAGAGTGGTTGCCAAGTTTCTAAGAAATTACAAGTTTCCGAAACACCAGCAAATATTTTTTCACCCAATCTTGATGATACTTGGTGGTAATGATCAGTACACAAATCCCACTTGGCTCACCAAATTTTGTTCTTCTAGGTGAAACGTTCGTCTACAATAGCAGTTTTTATATTTAGGTTTCCCTCTGTTCTCTCCTGTATAGATAGATGAATTTGGAACTCTAAATCCAACATGGTTTGTAGTAGCTCTTTGAAACTTGACAAAATAAAGGAGTTCTCAGTTTTGTCCCTATGGGATTGTTTCCTCTTCAAGTAGCCCTAGGCAAACCCTGTGGAAAAGCACTTTCATTGAGAGGGGTTGCCAAGCTTCTAAGAAATAACGAGTTTCCGAAATACCAGCAAATACTTTTTCACCCAATCTTGATGATACTTGGTGGTAATGATCACTACACAAATCCCACTTGGCTCACCAAATTTTGTTCTTCTAGGTTGAAACGTTCGTCTACAATAGCAGTTTTTATATTTAGGTTTCCCTCTGTTCTCTCCTGTATAGATAGATGAATTTGGAACTCTAAATCCAACATGGTTTGTAGTAGCTCTTTGAAACTTGACAAAATAAAGGAGTTCTCAGTTTTGTCTCTATGGATTGTTTCCTCTTCAAGTAGCCCTAGGCAAACACTGTGGAAAAGTACTTTCATTGAGAGGGGTTGCCAAGCTTCTAAGAAATAACGAGTTTCCGAAATACCAGCAAATATTTATTCAAACAAACTTGATGATACTTCGTGGTAATGATCAGTACACAAATCCCACTAGGCTCACCAAATTTTGTTCTTCTAGGTTGAAGCGTTCGTCTACAGTAGCTGTTTTTATATTTAGGTTTCTCTCCGTTCTCTCCTATATAGATAGATGAATTTGGAACTCTAAATCCAACATGGATTGTAGTAGCTCTTTGAAACTTGACAAAATAAAGGAGTTCTCAGTTTTGTCTCTATGGTTTGTTTCCTCTTCAAGTAGCCCTAGGCACAGACTGTGGAAAAGCACTTTCCACTGAGAGGGGTTGCCAAGCTTCTAAGAAATAACGAGTTTCCGAAATACCAGCAAAATTTTTTTCAACCAATCTTGATGATACTTGGTGTAATGATCAGTACACAGATCCCACTTGGCTCACCAAATTTTGTTCTTCTAGGTTGAAGCGTTCGTCTACAGTAGCAGTTTTACATTTAGGTTTCACTCTGTTCTCTCATATACAGATAGATGAATTAGGAACTCTAAATCCAACAGGGTTTATAGTAGCTCTTTGAAACTTGACAAAATAAAGGAGTTCTCAGTTTTCTCTCTATGGTTTGTTTCCTCTTCAAGTAGCCCTAGGCACAGAATGTGGAAAAGCACTTTCATTTAGAGGGGTTGCCAAGCTTCTAAGAATAACGAGTTTCCGAAATACCAGCAAATATTTTTTCACCCAATCTTGATGATACTTGGGTGGTAATGATCAGTACACAAATCCCACTTGGCTCACCAAATTTTGTTCTTCTAGGTTGAAGCGTTCGTCTACAGTAGCAGTTTTTATATTTAGGTTTCACTCTGTTCTCTCATATATAGATAGATGAATTTGGAACACTAAATCCAACATGGTTTGTAGTAGCTCTTTGGAACTTCACAAAATAAAGGTTTTCTCAATTTTGTCTCTATGGTTTGTTTCCTCTTCAAGTAGCCCTATGCACAGACTGTGGAAAGCACTTTCACGGAGCGTGGTTGCCAATTTCTAAGAATTACAAGTTTCCGAAACACCAGCAAATATTTTTTTCACCCAATCTTGATGATACTAGGTGGTAATGATCAGTACACATATCCCACTTGGCTCACCAAATTTTGTTCTTCTAGGTTGAAGCGTTCGTTTACAGTAGCAATTTTTACATTTAGGTTTCTCTCTGTTCTCGCCTATATAGATAGATGAATTTGGAACTCTAAATACAACATGGATAGTAGTAGCTCTTTGAAACTTGACAAAATAAAGGAGTTCTCAGTTTTGTCTCGATGGTTTGTTTCCTCTTCAAGTAGCCCTAGGCACAGACTGTGGAAAAGCACTTTCATTGAGAGTGGTTCCAAGCTTCTAAGAAATTACAAGTTTCCGAAAACCAGCAAATATTTTTTCACCCAATCTTGATGATACTTGGTGGTAATGATCAGTACACAAATCCCACTTGGCTCACCAAATTTTGTTCTTCTAGGTTGAAGCGTTCGTCTACAGTAGCAGTTTTTATATTTAGGTTTCACTCTGTTCTCTCATATATAGATAGATGAATTTGGAACACTAAATCCAACATGGTTTGTAGTAGCTCTTTGGAACTTCACAAAATAAAGGTTTTCTCAATTTTGTCTCTATGGTTTGTTCCTCTTCAAGTAGCCCTATGCACAGACTGTGGAAAAGCACTTTTCACGGAGCGTGGTTGCCAATTTCTAAGAAATTACAAGTTTCCGAAACACCAGCAAATATTTTTCACCCAATCTTGATGATACTAGGTGGTAATGATCAGTACACATATCCCACTTGGCTCACCAAATTTTGTTCTTCTAGGTTGAAGCGTTCGTTTACAGTAGCAATTTTTACATTTAGGGTTTTCTCTCTGTTCTCGCCTATATAGATAGATGAATTTGGAACTCTAAATCCAACATGGATAGTAGTAGCTCTTTGAAACTTGACAAAATAAAGGAGTTCTCAGTTTTGTCTCGATGGTTTGTTTCCTCTTCAAGTAGCCCTAGGCACAGACTGTGGAAAAGCACTTTCATTGAGAGTGGTTCCAAGCTTCTAAGAAATTACAAGTTTCCGAAAACCAGCAAATATTTTTTCACCCAATCTTGATGATACTTGGTGGTAATGATCAGTACACAAATCCCACTTGGCTCACCAAATTTTGTTCTTCTAGGTTGAAACGTTCGTCTACAATAGTAGTTTTTATATTTAGGTTTCCCTCTGTTCTCTCCTGTATAGATAGATGAATTTGGAACTCTAAATCCATCATGGTTTGTAGTAGCTCATTGAAACTTGACAAAATAAAGGAGTTCTCAGTTTTGTCCCTATGGATTGTTTCCTCTTCAAGTAGCCCTAGGCAAACACTGTGGGAAAGTACTTTCATTGAGAGGGGTTGCCAAGCTTCTAAGAAATAACGAGTTTCCGAAATACCAGCAAATATTTTTTCAAACAAACTTGATGATACTTTGTGGTAATGATCAGTACACTAATCCCACTATACTCACCAAATTTTGTTCTTCTAGGTTGAAGCGTTCGTCTACAATAGCAGTTTTTATATTTAGAATTCCCTCTGTTCTCTCCTATATAGATTGATGAATTTGGAACTCTAAATCCAACATGGTTTATAGTAGCTCTTTGAAACTTGACAAAATAAAGGAGTTCTCAGTTTTGTCTCTATGGTTTGTTTCCTCTTCAAGTAGCCCTAGGCACAGACTGTGGAAAAGCACTTTCATTGAGAGTGGTTGCCAAGTTTCTAAGAAATTACAAGTTTCCGAAACACCAGCAAATATTTTTTCACCCAATCTTGATGATACTTGGTGGTAATGATCAGTCACACAAATCCCACTTGGCTCACCAAATTTTGTTCTTCTAGGTTGAAACGTTCGTCTACAATAGCAGTTTTTATATTTTTTAGGTTTCCCTCTGTTCTCTCCTGTATAGATAGATGAATTTGGAACTCTAAATCCAACATGGTTTGTAGTAGCTCTTTGAAACTTGACAAAATAAAGGAGTTCTCAGTTTTGTCCCTATGGATTGTTTCCTCTTCAAGTAGCCCTAGGCAAACACTGTGGAAAAGCACTTTCATTGAGAGGGGTTGCCAAGCTTCTAAGAAATAACGAGTTTCCGAAATACCAGCAAATACTTTTTCACCCAATCTTGATGATACTTGGTGGTAATGATCAGTACACATTTCCCACTTGGCTCACCAAATTTTGTTCTTCTAGGTTGAAGTGTTCGTCTACAGAAGCAGTTTTTATATTTAGGTTTCCCTCTGTTCTCTCCTATATAGATAGATGAATTTGGAACTCTAAATCCAACATGGTTTGTAGTAGCTCTTTGAAACTTGACAAAATAAAGGAGTTCTCAGTTTTGTCTCTATGGTTTGTTTCCTCTTTAAGTAGTCCTAGGCACAGCCTGAGGAAAAGCACTTTCATTGAGAGGGTTGCCAAGCTTCTAAGAAATAACGAGTTTCCGAAATACCAGCAAATATTTTTTCACCCAATCATGATGATACTTTGTGGTAATGATCAGTACACAAATCCCCCTTGGCTCACCAAATTTTGTTCTTCTAGGTTGAAGCGTTCCTCTACAGTAGCAGTTTTTATATTTAGGTATCCCTATGTTCTCTCCTCTATAGATAGATGAATTTGGAACTCTAAATCCAACATGGATTGTAGTAGCTCTTTGAAACTTGACAAAATAAAGGAGTTCTCAGTTTTGTCTCTATGGATTGTTTCCTCTTCAAGTAGCCCTAGGCAAACACTGTGGAAAAGCACTTTCATTGAGAGGGGTTGCCAAGCTTCTAAGAAATAACGAGTTTCCGAAAATACCAGCAAATACTTTTTCACCCAATCTTGATGATACTTGGTGGTAATGATCAGTACACAATTCCCACTTGTCTCACCAAATTTTGTTCTTCTAGGTTGAAGTGTTCGTCTACAGAAGCAGTTTTTATATTTAGGTTTCCTCTGTTCTGTCCTATAAAGATATATGAATTTGGAACTCTAAATCCAACATGGTTTGTAGTAGCTCTTTGAAACTTGACAAAATAAAGGAGTTCCCAGTTTTGTTTCTATGTTTTGTTTCCTCTTCAAGTAGCCATAGGCACAGACTGTGGAAAAGCACTTTCATTGAGAGTGGCTGCCAGGCTTCTAAGAAATTACAAGTGTCCGAAATACCAGCAAATATTTTTTCACCCAATCTTGATGATACTTGGTGGTAATGATCAGTACACAAATCCCACTAGGCTCACCAAATTTTGTTCTTCTAGGTTGAAGCGTTCGTCTACAGTAGCTGTTTTTATATTTAGGTTTCTCTCCGTTCTCTCCTATATAGATAGATGAATTTGGAACTCTAAATCCAACATGGATTGTAGTAGCTCTTTGAAACTTGACAAAATAAAGGAGTTCTCAGTTTTGTCTCTATGGTTTGTTTCCTCTTCAAGTAGCCCTAGGCACAGACTGTGGAAAAGCACTTTCACTGAGAGGGGTTGCCAGCTTCTAAGAAATAACGAGTTTCCGAAATACCAGCAAAATTTTTTTCAACCAATCTTGATGATACTTGGTGGTAATGATCAGTACACAGATCCCACTTGGCTCACCAAATTTTTTTCTTCTAGGTTGAAGCGTTCGTCTACAGTAGCAGTTTTTACATTTAGGTTTCACTCTGTTCTCTCATATATAGATAGATGAATTAGGAACTCTAAATCCAACAGGGTTTATAGTAGCTCTTTGAAACTTGACAAAATAAAGGAGTTCTCAGTTTTCTCTCTATGGTTTGTTTCCTCTTCAAGTAGCCCTAGGCACAGAATGTGGAAAAGCACTTTCATTTAGAGGGGTTGCCAAGCTTCTAAGAAATAACGAGTTTCCGAAATACCAGCAAATATTTTTTCACCCAATCTTGATGATACTTGGTGGTAATGATCAGTACACATATCCCACTTGGCTCACCAAATTTTGTTCTTCTAGGTTGAAGCGTTCGTCTACAGTAGCAATTTTTACATTTAGGTTTCTCTCTGTTCTGCCTATATAGATAGATGAATTTGGAACTCTAAATCCAACATGGTTAGTAGTAGCTCTTTGAAACTTGACAAAATAAAGGAGTTCTCAGTTTTGTCTCGATGGTTTGTTTCCTCTTCAAGTAGCCCTAGGCACAGACTGTGGAAAAGCACTTTCATTGAGCGTGGTTCCAAGCTTCTAAGAAATTACAAGTTTCCGAAACACCAGCAAATATTTTTTCACCCAATCTTGATGATACTTGGTGGTAATGATCAGTACACAAATCCACTTGGCTCACCAAATTTTGTTCTTCTAGGTTGAAACGTTCGTTACAATAGCAATTTTACATTTAGGTTTCCCTCTGTTCTCTCCTGTATAGATAGATGAATTTGGAACTCTAAATCCAACATGGATTGTAGTAGCTCTTTGAAACTTGACAAAATAAAGGAGTTCTCAGTTTTGTCCCTATGGATTGTTTCCTCTTCAAGTAGCCCTAGGCACAGACTGTGGAAAAGCACTTTCATTGAGAGTGGTTCCAAGCTTCTAAGAAATTACAAGTTTCCGAAAACCAGCAAATATTTTTTCACCCAATCTTGATGATACTTGGTGGTAATGATCAGTACACAAATCCCACTTGGCTCACCAAATTTTGTTCTTCTAGGTTGAAACGTTCGTCTACAATAGTAGTTTTTATATTTAGGTTTCCCTCTGTTCTCTCCTGTATAGATAGATGAATTTGGAACTCTAAATCCATCATGGTTTGTAGTAGCTCTTTGAAACTTGAAAAATAAAGGAGTTCTCAGTTTTGTCCCTATGGATTGTTCCTCTTCAAGTAGCCCTAGGCAAACACTGTGGAAAAGTACTTTCATTGAGAGGGGTTGCCAAGCTTCTAAGAAATAACGAGTTTCCGAAATACCAGCAAATATTTATTCAAACAAACTTGATGATACTTCGTGGTAATGATCAGTACACTAATCCCACTAGGCTCACCAAATTTTGTTCTTCTAGGTTGAAGCGTTCGTCTACAATAGCAGTTTTTATATTTAGAATTCCCTCTGTTCTCTCCTATATAGATTGATGAATTTGGAACTCTAAATCCAACATGGTTTATAGTAGCTCTTTGAAACTTGACAAAATAAAGGAGTTCTCAGTTTTGTCTCTATGGTTTGTTCCCTCTTCAAGTAGCCCTAGGCACAGACTGTGGAAAAGCACTTTCATTGAGAGGGGTTGCCAAGCTTCTAAGAAATAACGAGTTTCCGAAATACCAGCAAATATTTTTTCACCCAATCTTGATGATACTTGGTGGTAATGATCAGTACACAAATCCCACTTGGCTCACAAAATTTTGTTCTTCTAGGTTGAAGCGTTCGTCTACAGTAGCACTTTTTATATTTAGGTTTCACTCTGTTCTCTCATATATAGATAGATGAATTTGGAACTCTAAATCCAACATGGTTTGTAGTAGCTCTTTGAAACTTGACAAAATAAAGGAGTTCTCAATTTTGTTTCTATGGTTTGTTTCCTCTTCATGTAGCCCTAGGCACAGACTGTGGAAAAGCACTTTCATTGAGAGGGGTATCCAAGCTTCTAAGAAATTACAAGTTTTCGAAATACCAGCAAATATTTTTTCACCCAATCTTGATGATACTTGGTGGTAATGATCAGTACACAAATCCCTCTTGGCTCACTAAATTTTGTTCTTCTAGGTTGAAGCGTTCTTCTACAGTATCAGTTTTTATATTTAGGTTTCCCTCTGTTCTCTCCTCTATAGATAGATGAATTTGGAACTCTAAATCCAACATGGATTGTAGTAGCTCTTTGAAACTTGACAAAATAAAGGAGTTCTCAGTTTTGTCTCTTTGGATGTTTCCTTTTCAAATAGCCCTAGGCACAGACTGTGGAAAAGCACTTTCATTGAGAGGGGTTGCCAAGCTTCTAAGAAATAACGAGTTTCCGAAATACCAGCAAATATTTTTTCACCCAATCTTGATGATACTTTGTGGTAATGATCAGTACACAAATCCCACTTGGCTCACCAAATTTTGTTCTTCTAGGTTGAAGCGTTCGTCTACAGTAGCAGTTTTTATATTTAGGTTTCCCTGTGTTCTCTCCTCTATAGATAGATGAATTTGGAACTCTAAATCCAACATGGATTGTAGTAGCTCTTTGAAACTTGACAAAATAAAGGAGTTCTCAGTTTTTGTCTCTATGGTTTGTTTCCTCTTCAAGTAGCCCTAGGCACAGACTGTGGAAAAGCACTTTCATTGAGAGTGGTTGCCAAGTTTCTAAGAAATTACAGTTTCCGAAACACCAGCAAATATTTTTTCACCCAATCTTGATGATACTTGGTGGTAATGATCAGTACACAAATCCCACTTGGCTCACCAAATTTTGTTCTTCTAGGTTGAAACGTTCGTCTACAATAGCAGTTTTTATATTTAGGTTTCCCTCTGTTCTCTCCTGTATAGATAGATGAATTTGGAACTCTAAATCCAACATGGTTTGTAGTAGCTCTTTGAAACTTGACAAAATAAAGGAGTTCTCAGTTTTGTCCCTATGGATTGTTTCCTCTTCAAGTAGCCCTAGGCAAACACTCTGGAAAAGAACTTTCATTGAGAGGGGTTGCCAAGCTTCTAAGAAATAACGAGTTTCCGAAATACCAGCAAATACTTTTTCACCCAATCTTGATGATACTTGGTGGTAATGATCAGTACACAAGTCCCACTTGGCTCACCAAATTTTGTTCTTCTAGGTTGAAACGTTCGTCTACAATAGTAGTTTTTATATTTAGGTTTCCCTCTGTTCTCTCCTATATAGATAGATGAATTTGGAACTCTAAATGCAACATGGTTTGTACTAGCTCTTTGAAACTTGACAAAATAAAGGAGTTCTCAGTTTTGTCTGTACGGTTAGTTTCCTCTTCTTGTAGCCCTAGGCACAGACTGTGGAAAAGCACTTTCATTTAGAGTGGTTGCCAGGCTTCTAAGAAATTACAAGTGTCCGAAATACCAGCAAATATTTTTTCACCCAATCTTGATGATACTTGGTGGTAATGATCAGTACACAAATCCCACTAGGCTCACCAAATTTTGTTCTTCTAGGTTGAAGCGTTCGTCTACAGTAGCTGTTTTTATATTTAGGTTTCTCTCCGTTCTCTCCTATCTAGATAGATGAATTTGGAACTCTAAATCCAACATGGATTGTAGTAGCTCTTTGAACTTGAAAAAATAAAGGAGTTCTCAGTTTTGTCTCTATGGTTTGTTTCCTCTTCAAGTAGCCCTAGGCACAGACTGTGGAAAACCACTTTCATTGAGAGGGGTTGCCAGGCTTCTAAGAAAAAACGAGTTTCCGAAATACCAGCAAAAATTTTTTCAACCAATCTTGATGATACTTGGTGGTAATGATCAGTACACAGATCCCACTTGGCTCACCAAATTTTGTTCTTCTAGGTTGAAGCGTTCGTCTACAGTAGCAGTTTTTATATTTAGGTTTCACTCTGTTCTCTCATATATAGATAGATGAATTAGGAACTCTAAATCCAACAGGGTTTATAGTAGCTCTTTGAAACTTGACAAAATAAAGGAGTTCTCAGTTTTCTCTCTATGGTTTGTTTCCTCTTCAAGTAGCCCTAGGCACAGAATGTGGAAAAGCACTTTCATTGAGAGGGGTTGCCAAGCTTCTAAGAAATAACGAGTTTCCGAAATACCAGCAAATTTTTTTCACCCAATCTTGATGATACTTGGTGGTAATGATCAGTACACAAATCCCACTTGGCTCACCAAATTTTGTTCTTCTAGGTTGAAGCTTTCGTCTACAGTAGCACTTTTTATATTTAGGTTTCACTCTGTTCTCTCATATATAGATAGATGGAACACTAAATCCAACATGGTTTGTAGTAGCTCTTTGGAACTTGACAAAGTAAAGGTTTTCTCAATTTTGTCTCTATGGTTTGTTTCCTCTTCAAGTAGCCCTAGGCACAGACTGTGGAAAAGCACTTTCATTTAGAGTTGTTGCCAAGCTTCTAAGAAATTACAAGTATCCGAAATACCAGCAAATATTTTTTCACCCAATCTTGATGATACTTGGTGGTAATGATCAGTACATAAATCCCACTAGGCTCACCAAATTTTCTTCTTCTAGGTTGAAGCGTTCGTCTACAGTAGCAGTTTTAATATTTAGGATTCACTCTGTTCTCTCATATATAGATAGATGAATGTGGAACACTAAATCCAACATGGTTTGTAGTAGCTCTTTGGAACTTGACAAAATAAAGGTTTTCTTAATTTTGTCTCTATGGTTTGTTTCCTCTTCATGTAGCCCTATGCACAGACTGTGGAAAAGCAATTTCACTGAGCGTGGTTGCCATTTTCTAAGAAATTACAAGTTTCCGAAACACCAGCAAATATTTTTTCACCCAATCTTGATGATACTAGGTGGTAATGATCAGTACACAAATCCCACTTGGCTCACCAAATTTTGTTCTTCTAGGTTGAAGCGTTCGTTTACAGTAGTAGTTTTTATATTTAGGTTTCTCTCTGTTCTCTCCTATATAGATAGATGAATTTGGAACTCTAAATCCAACATGGAAAGTAGTAGCTCTTTGAAACTTGACAAAATAAATGAGTTCTCAGTTTTGTCTCTATGGTTTGTTTCCTCTTCAAGTAGCCCTAGGCACAGACTGTGGAAAGCACTTTCATTGAGATGGGTTACCAAGCTTCTAAGAAATAACGAGTTTCCAAAATACCAGCAAATATTTTTTCACCCAATCTTGATGATACTTGGTGGTAATGATCAGTACACAAATCCCACTTGGCTCACCATATTTTGTTCTTCTAGGTTGAAGCGTTCGTCTACAATAGCAGTTTTTATATTTAGGTTTCCCTCTGTTGTCTCCTATATAGATAGATGAATTTGGAACTCTAAATCCAACATCGTTTGTAGAAGCTCTTTGAAACTTGACAAAATAAAGGAGTTCTCAGTTTTGTCTCTATGGTTTGTTTCCTCTTCAGTAGCCCTAGGCACAGACTGTGGAAAAGTACTTTCATTGAGAGGTGTTGCCAAGCTTCTAAGAAATAACGAGTTTCCGAAATACCAGCAAATATTTTTTCAAACAAACTGGATGATACTTGGTGGTAATGATCAGTACACTAATCCCACTAGGCTCACCAAATTTTGTTCTTCTAGGTTGAAGCGTTCGTCTAAAATAGCAGTTTTTATATTTAGGATTCCCTCTGTTCTCTCCTATATAGATTGATGAATTTGGAACTCTAATTCCAACATGGTTTATAGTAGCTCTTTGAAACTTGACAAAATAAAGGAGTTCTCAGTTTTGTTTCTATGGTTTGTTTCCTCTTCATGTAGCCCTAGGCACAGACTGTGGAAAAGCACTTTCATTGAGTGGGGTATCCAAGCTTCCAAGAAATTACAAGTTTTCGAAATACCAGCAAATATTTTTTCACCCAATCTTGATGATACTTGGTGGTAATGATCAGTACACAAATCCCTCTTGGCTCACTAAATTTTGTTCTTCTAGGTTGCAGCGTTCTTCTACAGTAGCAGTTTTTATATTTAGGTTTCCCTCTGTTCTCTCCTCTATAGATAGATGAATTTGGAACTCTAAATCCAACATGGATTGTAGTAGCTCTTTGAAACTTGACAAAATAAAAAAGTTCTCAGTTTTGTCTCTTTGGATTGTTTCCTTTTCAAGTAGCCCTAGGCACAGACTGTGGAAAAGCAATTTCATTGAGAGGTGTTGCCAAGCTTCTAAGAAATAACGAGTTTCCGAAATACCAGCAAATATTTTTTCAAACAAACTGGATGATACTTGGTGGAAATGATCAATACACTAATCCCACTAGGCTCACCAAATTTTGTTCTTCTAGGTTGAAGCGTTCGTCTACAGTAGCAGTTTTTATATTTAGGTTTCACTGTGTTCTCTCATAAATAGATAGATGAATTTGGAACTCTAAATCCAACATGGTTTGTAGTAGCTCTTTGAAACTTGACAAAATAAAGGAGTTCTCAGTTTTGTCTCTATGGTTTGATTCCTCTTCAAGTAGCCCTAGGCACATACTGTGGAAAAGCACTTTCATTGAGAGGGGTTGCCAAGCTTCTGAGAAATTACGAATTTCCGAAACAACAGCAAATATTTTTTCACCCAATCTTGATGATACTTGGTGGTAAGGATCAGTACACAAATCCCACTTTGCTCACCAAATTTTGTTCTTCTAGGTTGAAGCGTTCGTCTACAGTAGCAGTTTTTATATTTAGGTTTCTCTCTGTTCTCTCCTATATAGATAGTTGATTTTGGAACTCTAAATCCAACATGGTTTGTAGTAGCATTTTGTAACTTCACAAAATAAAGGAGTTCTCAGTTTTGTCTGTATGGTTTGTTTCCTCTTCTTGTAGCCCTAGGCACAGACTGTGGAAAAGCACTTTCATTGAGAGGGGTTGCCAAGCTTCTAAGAATTAACGAGTTTCCGAAATACCAGCAAATATTTTTTCACCCAATCTTGATGATACTTGGTGGTAATGATCAGTACACAAATCCCACTTTGCTCACCAAATTTTGTTCTTCTAGGTTGAAGCGTTCATCTACAGTAGCAGTTTTTATATTTAGGTTTCTCTCTGTTCTCTCCTATTTAGATAGATGAATTTGGAACTCTAAATCCAACATGGTTTTTAGTAGCTCTTTGAAACTTGACAAAATAAAGGAGTTCTCAGTTTTGTCTCTATGATTTGTTTCCTCTTCAAGTAGCCCTAGGCACAGACTGTGGAAAAGACTTTCATTGAGAGGGGTTGCCAAGCTTCAAAGAAATTACGAGTTTCCGAAATACCAGCAAATATTTTTTCAGCCAATCTTGATGATACTTGTTGCTGATGATCAGTACACAAATCCCACTTGGCTCACCAAATTCTGTTCTTCTAGGTTGAAGCGTTCGTCTACAGTAGCAGTTTTTATATTTAGGTTTCTCTCTGTTCTCTCCTATTTAGATAGATGAATTTGGAACTCTAAATCCAACATGGATTGTAGTAGCTCTTTGAAACTTGACAAAATAAAGGAGTTCTCAGTTTTGTCTCTATGGTTTGTTTCGTCTTCAAGTAGCCCAAGGCACAGACTGTGGAAGCACTTTCATTGAGATGGGTTGCCAAACTTCTAAGAAATAACGAGTTTCCGAAATACCAGCAAATATTTTTTCACCCAATCTTGATGATACTTGGTGGTAATGATCAGTACAGAAATCCCACTTTGCTCACCAAATTTTGTTCTTCTAGGTTGAAGCATTCGTCTACAGTAGCAGTTTTTATATTTAGGTTTCCCTCTGTTCTCTCCTATTTAGACAGATGAATTTGGAACTCTAAATCCAACATGGTTTTTAGTAGCACTTTGAAACTTGACAAAATAAAGGAGTTCTCAGTTTTGTCTCTATGATTTGTTTCCTCTTCAAGTAGCCCTAGGCACAGACTGTGGAAAAGCACTTTCATTGAGAGGGGTTGCCAAGCTTCTAAGAAATTACGAGTTTCAGAAATACCAGCAAATATTTTTTCAGCCAATCTTGATGATACTTGTTGCTGAAGATCAGTACACAAATCCCACTTGGCTCACCAAATTCTGTTCTTCTAGGTTGAAGCGTTCGTCTACAGTAGAAGTTTTTATATTTAGGTTTCCCTCTGTTCTCTCCTATATAGATAGATGAATTTGGAACTCTAAATCCAACATGGTTTGTAGTAGCTCTTTGAAACTTGACAAAATAAAGGAGTTCTCAGTTTTGTCTCTATGGTTTGTTTCCTCTTTATGTAGCCCTAGGCACAGACTGAGGAAAAGCACTTTCATTGAGAGGGGTTGCCAAGCTTCTAAGAAATAACGAGTTTCCGAAATACCAGCAAATATTTTTTCACCCAATCTTGATGATACTTGGTGGTAATGATCACTACACAAATCCCACTTGGCTCACCAAATTTTGTTCTTCTAGGTTGAAGCATTCGTCTACAGTAGCAGTTTTTATATTTAGGTTTCCCTCTGTTCTCTCCTCTATAGATAGATGAATTTGGAACTCTAAATCCAACATGGTTTGTAGTAGCTCTTTGAAACTTGACAAAATAAAGGAGTTCTCAGTTTTGTCTCTATGGTTTGTTTCCTCTTTAAGTAGTCCTAGGCACAGACTGAGGAAAAGCACTTTCATTGAGAGGGTTGCCAAGCTTCTAAGAAATAACGAGTTTCCGAAATACCAGCAAATATTTTTTCACCCAATCATGATGATACTTTTGGTAATGATCAGTACACAAATCCCACTTGGCTCACCAAATTTTGTTCTTCTAGTTTGAAGCGTTCGTCTACGGTAGCAGTTTTTATATTTAGGTTTCCCTCTGTTCTCTCCTCTATAGATAGATGAATTTGGAACTCTAAATCCAACATGGATTGTAGTAGCTCTTTGAAACTTGACAAAAGAAAGAAGTTCTCAGTTTTGTCTCTTTGGTTTGTTTCCTTTTCAAGTAGCCCTAGGCACAGACTGTGGAAAAGCACTTTCATTGAGAGGGGTTGCCAAGCTCTAAGAAATAACGAGTTTCGAAATACCAGCAAATATTTTTTCACCCAATCTTGATGATAATTGGTGGTAATGATCAGTACACAAATCCCACTTGGCTCACCAAATTTTGTTCTTCTAGGTTGAAGCGTTCGTCTACAGTAGCAGTTTTTATATTTAGGTTTCACTGTGTTCTCTCATATATAGATAGATGAATTTGGAACTCTAAATCCAACATGGTTTGTAGTAGCTCTTTGATACTTGACAAAATAAAGGAGTTCTCAGTTTTGTCTCTATGGTTTGATTCCTCTTCAAGTAGCCCTAGGCACATACTGTGGAAAAGCACTTTCATTGAGAGGGGTTGCCAAGCTTCTGAGAAATTACGAATTTCCGAAATACCAGCAAATATTTTTTCACCCAATCTTGATGATACTTGGTGGTAAGGATCAGTACACAAATCCCACTTTGCACACCAAATTTTGTTCTTCTAGGTTGAAGCGTTCGTCTACAGTAGCAGTTTTTATATTTAGGTTTCTCTCTGTTCTCTCCTATATAGATAGATAAATATGGAACTCTAAATCCAACATGGATTGTAGTAGCTCTTTGAAACTTGACAAAATAAAGGAGTTCTCAGTTTTTTCTCTATGGTTTGTTTCGTCTTCAAGTAGCCCTAGGCACAGAATGTGGAAAAGCACTTTCATTTAGAGGGGTTGCCAAGCTTCAAAGAAATAACGAGTTTCCGAAATACCAGCAAATATTTTTTCACCCAATCTTGATGATACTTGGTGGTTATGATCAGTACACAAGTCCCACTTGGCTCACAAAATTTTTTTCTTCTAGGTTGAAGCGTTCTTCGACAGTAGCAGTTCTTATATTTAGGTTTCCCTCTGTTCTCTCCTATATAGATAGATGAATTTGGAACTCTAAATCCAACATGATTTGTCGTAGCTCTTTGAAACTTGACAAAATAAAGGAGTTCTCAGTTTTGTCTCTATGGTTTGTTTCCTCTTCAAGTAGCCCTAGGCACAGACTGTGAAAAAGCACTTTCATTGAGAGGGGTTGCCAAGCTTCTGAGAAATTATGAGTTTCCGAAATACCAGCAAATATTTTTTCACCCAATCTTGATGATACTTGGTGGTAATGATCAGTACACAAATCCCACTTGGCTCACGAAATTTTGTTCTTCGAGTTTGAAGCTTTCGTCTACAGTAGCAGTTTTTATATTTAGGTTTCCCTCTGTTCTCTCCTATATAGATAGATGAATTTGGAACTCTAAATTCAACATGATTTGTCGTAGCTCTTTGAAACTTGACAAAATAAAGGAGTTCTCAGTTTTGTCTCTATGGTTTTTTTCCTCTTCAAGTAGCCCTAGGCACAGACTGTGGAAAAGCACTTTCATTGAGAGTGGTTGCCAAGCTTCTAAGAAATTACAAGTTTCCGAAACACCAGCAAATATTTTTTCACCCAATCTTGATGATACTTGGTGGTAATGATCAGTACACAAATCCAACTTGGCTCACCAAATTTTGTTCTTCTAGGTTGAAACGTTCGTCTACAGTAGCAGTTTTTATATTTAGGTTTCCCTCTGTTCTCTCCTGCATAGATAGATGAATTTGGAACTCTAAATCCAACATGGTTTGTAGTAGCTCTTTGAAACTTGACAAAATAAAGGAGTTCTCAGTTTTGTCCCTATGGATTGTTTCCTCTTCAAGTAGCCCTAGGCAAACACTGTGGAAAAGCACTTTCATTGAGAGGGGTTGCCAAGCTTCTAAGAAATAACGAGTTTCCGAAATACCAGCAAAAATTTTTTCAACCAATCTTGATGATACTTGGTGGTAATGATCAGTACAGAAATCCCACTTGGCTCACCAAATTTTGTTCTTCTAGGTTGAAGCGTTCGTCTACAGTAGCAGTTTTAATATTTAGGTTTCACTCTGTTCTCTCATATATAGATAGATGAATTAGGAACTCTAAATCCAACATGGTTTGTAGTACCTCGTTGAAACTTGACAAAATGAAGGAGTTCTCCGTTTTGTCTCTATGGTTTGTTTCCTCTTCAAGTAGCCCTAGGCACAGACTGTGGAAAGCACTTTCATTGAGATGGGTTGCCAAGCTTCTAAGAAATAACGAGTTTCCGAAATACCAGCAAATATTTTTTCACCCAATCTTGATGATACTTGGTGGTAATGATCAGTACACAAATCCCACTTGGCTCACCAAATTTTGTTCTACTAGGTGGAAGCGTTCGTCTACAATAGCAGTTTTTATATTTAGGTTTCAGTCTGTTCTCTCCTATATAGATAGATGAATTTGGAACACTAAATCCAACAGGGTTTATAGTAGCTCTTTGAAACTTGACAAAATAAAGGAGTTCTCAGTTTTCTCTCTATGGTTTGTTTCCTCTTCAAGTAGCCCTAGGCACAGAATGTGGAAAAGCACTTTCATTTAGAGGGGTTGCCAAGCTTCAAAGAAATAACGAGTTTCCGAAATACCAGCAAATATTTTTTCACCCAATCTTGATGATACTTGGTGGTTATGATCAGTACACAAGTCCCACTTGGCTCACAAAATTTTTTTCTTCTAGGTTGAAGCGTTCTTCGACAGTAGCAGTTCTTATATTTAGGTTTCCCTCTGTTCTCTCCTATATAGATAGATGAATTTGGAACTCTAAATCCAACATGATTTGTCGTAGCTCTTTGAAACTTGACAAAATAAAGGAGTTCTCAGTTTTGTCTCTATGGTTTGTTTCCTCTTCAAGTAGCCCTAGGCACAGACTGTGGAAAAGCACTTTCATTGAGAGGGGTTGCCAAGCTTCTGAGAAATTACGAGTTTCCGAAATACCAGCAAATATTTTTTCACAGAATCTTGATGATACTTGGTGGTAATGATCAGTACACAAATCCCACTTGGCTCACGAAATTTTGTTCTTCGAGTTTGAAGCTTTCGTCTACAGTAGCAGTTTTTATATTTAGGTTTCCCTCTGTTCTCTCCTATATAGATAGATGAATTTGGAACTCTAAATTCAACATGATTTGTCGTAGCTCTTTGAAACTTGACAAAATAAAGGAGTTCTCAGTTTTGTCTCTATGGTTTGTTTCCTCTTCAAGTAGCCCTAGGCACAGACTGTGGAAAGCACTTTCATTGAGTGGGGTTGCCAAGCTTCTACGAAATAACGAGTTTCCGAAATACCAGCAAATATTTTTTCACCCAATCTTGATGATACTTGGTGGTTTTGATCAGTACACAAATCCCACTTGGCTCACCAAATTTTGTTCTTCTAGGTTGAAGCGTTTGTCTACAGTAGCAGTTTTTATATTTAGGTTTCACTCTGTTCTCTCATATATAGATAGATGAATTTGGAACACTAAATCCAACATGGTTTGTAGTAGCTCTTTGAAACTTGACAAAATAAAGGTTTTCTCAGTTTTGTCTCTATGGTTTGTGTCCTCTTCAAGTAGCCCTAGGCTCACACTTTGGAAAAGCACTTTCATTGAGAGGGGTTGCCATGCTTCTAAGAAATAACGAGTTTCCGAAATACCAGCAAATATTTTTTCACCCAATATTGATGATACTTGGTGGTAATGATCAGTACAGAAATCCCACTTGGCTCACCAAATTTTGTTTTTCTAGTTTGAAGCTTTCGTCTACAGTAGCAGTTTTTATATTTAGGTTTCCCTCTGTTCTCTCCTATATAGATAGATGAATTTGGAACTCTAAATCCAACATGGTTTGTAGTAGCTCTTTGAAACTTGACAAAATAAAGGAGTTCTTAGTTTTGTCTCTATGTTTTGTTTCCTCTTCAAGTAGCCGTAGGCACAGACTGTGGAAAGCAATTTCATTGATATGAGTTGCCAAGCTTCTAAGAAATAACGAGTTTCCAAAATACCAGCAAATATTTTTTCAGCCAATCTTGATGATACTTGTTGCTGAAGATCAGTACACAAATCCCACTTGGCTCACCAAATTCTGTTCTTCTAGGTTGAAGCGTTCGTCTACAGTAGAAGTTTTTATATTTAGGTTTCCCTCTGTTCTCTCCTATATAGATAGATGAATTTGGAACTCTAAATCCAACATGGTTTGTAGTAGCTCTTTGAAACTTGACAAAATAAAGGAGTTCTCAGTTTTGTCTCTATGGTTTGTTTCCTCTTTATGTAGCCCTAGGCACAGACTGAGGAAAAGCACTTTCATTGAGAGGGGTTGCCAAGCTTCTAAGAAATAACGAGTTTCCGAAATACCAGCAAAAATTTTTTCAAAATATATTGATGATACTTGGTGGTAATGATCACTACACAAATCCCACTTGGCTCACCAAATTTTGTTCTTCTAGGTTGAAGCGTTCGTCTACAGTAGCAGTTTTTATATTTAGGTTTCCCTCTGTTCTCTCCTCTATAGATAGATGAATTTGGAACTCTAAATCCAACATGGTTTGTAGTAGCTCTTTGAAACTTGACAAAATAAAGGAGTTCTCAGTTTTGTCTCTATGGTTTGTTTCCTCTTTAAGTAGTCCTAGGCACAGACTGAGGAAAAGCACTTTCATTGAGAGGGTTGCCAAGCTTCTAAGAAATAACGAGTTTCCGAAATACCAGCAAATATTTTTTCACCCAATCATGATGATACTTTTGGTAATGATCAGTACACAAATCCCACTTGGCTCACCAAATTTTGTTCTTCTAGTTTGAAGCGTTCGTCTACGGTAGCAGTTTTTATATTTAGGTTTCCCTCTGTTCTCTCCTCTATAGATAGATGAATTTGGAACTCTAAATCCAACATGGATTGTAGTAGCTCTTTGAAACTTGACAAAATAAAGAAGTTCTCAGTTTTGTCTCTTTGGTTTGTTTCCTTTTCAAGTAGCCCTAGGCACAGACTGTGGAAAAGCACTTTCATTGAGAGGGGTTGCCAAGCTCTAAGAAATAACGAGTTTCCGAAATACCAGCAAATATTTTTTCACCCAATCTTGATGATAATTGGTGGTAATGATCAGTACACAAATCCCACTTGGCTCACCAAATTTTGTTCTTCTAGGTTGAAGCGTTCGTCTACAGTAGCAGTTTTTATATTTAGGTTTCACTGTGTTCTCTCATATATAGATAGATGAATTTGGAACTCTAAATCCAACATGGTTTGTAGTAGCTCTTTGATACTTGACAAAATAAAGGAGTTCTCAGTTTTGTCTCTATGGTTTGATTCCTCTTCAAGTAGCCCTAGGCACATACTGTGGAAAAGCACTTTCATTGAGAGGGGTTGCCAAGCTTCTGAGAAATTACGAATTTCCGAAATACCAGCAAATATTTTTTCACCCAATCTTGATGATACTTGGTGGTAAGGATCAGTACACAAATCCCACTTTGCTCACCAAATTTTGTTCTTCTAGGTTGAAGCGTTCGTCTACAGTAGCAGTTTTTATATTTAGGTTTCTCTCTGTTCTCTCCTATATAGATAGATAAATATGGAACTCTAAATCCAACATGGATTGTAGTAGCTCTTTGAAACTTGACAAAATAAAGGAGTTCTCAGTTTTTTCTCTATGGTTTGTTTCGTCTTCAAGTAGCCCTAGGCACAGAATGTGGAAAAGCACTTTCATTTAGAGGGGTTGCCAAGCTTCAAAGAAATAACGAGTTTCCGAAATACCAGCAAATATTTTTTCACCCAATCTTGATGATACTTGGTGGTTATGATCAGTACACAAGTCCCACTTGGCTCACAAAATTTTTTTCTTCTAGGTTGAAGCGTTCTTCGACAGTAGCAGTTCTTATATTTAGGTTTCCCTCTGTTCTCTCCTATATAGATAGATGAATTTGGAACTCTAAATCCAACATGATTTGTCGTAGCTCTTTGAAACTTGACAAAATAAAGGAGTTCTCAGTTTTGTCTCTATGGTTTGTTTCCTCTTCAAGTAGCCCTAGGCACAGACTGTGGAAAAGCACTTTCATTGAGAGGGGTTGCCAAGCTCTAAGAAATAACGAGTTTCCGAAATACCAGCAAATATTTTTTCACCCAATCTTGATGATAATTGGTGGTAATGATCAGTACACAAATCCCACTTGGCTCACCAAATTTTGTTCTTCTAGGTTGAAGCGTTCGTCTACAGTAGCAGTTTTTATATTTAGGTTTCACTGTGTTCTCTCATATATAGATAGATGAATTTGGAACTCTAAATCCAACATGGTTTGTAGTAGCTCTTTGATACTTGACAAAATAAAGGAGTTCTCAGGTTTGTCTCTATGGTTTGATTCCTCTTCAAGTAGCCCTAGGCACATACTGTGGAAAAGCACTTTCATTGAGAGGGGTTGCCAAGCTTCTGAGAAATTACGAATTTCCGAAATACCAGCAAATATTTTTTCACCCAATCTTGATGATACTTGGTGGTAAGGATCAGTACACAAATCCCACTTTGCTCACCAAATTTTGTTCTTCTAGGTTGAAGCGTTCGTCTACAGTAGCAGTTTTTATATTTAGGTTTCTCTCTGTTCTCTCCTATATAGATAGATAAATATGGAACTCTAAATCCAACATGGATTGTAGTAGCTCTTTGAAACTTGACAAAATAAAGGAGTTCTCAGTTTTTTCTCTATGGTTTGTTTCGTCTTCAAGTAGCCCTAGGCACAGAATGTGGAAAAGCACTTTCATTTAGAGGGGTTGCCAAGCTTCAAAGAAATAACGAGTTTCCGAAATACCAGCAAATATTTTTTCACCCAATCTTGATGATACTTGGTGGTTATGATCAGTACACAAGTCCCACTTGGCTCACAAAATTTTTTTCTTCTAGGTTGAAGCGTTCTTCGACAGTAGCAGTTCTTATATTTAGGTTTCCCTCTGTTCTCTCCTATATAGATAGATGAATTTGGAACTCTAAATCCAACATGATTTGTCGTAGCTCTTTGAAACTTGACAAAATAAAGGAGTTCTCAGTTTTGTCTCTATGGTTTGTTTCCTCTTCAAGTAGCCCTAGGCACAGACTGTGGAAAAGCACTTTCATTGAGAGGGGTTGCCAAGCTCTAAGAAATAACGAGTTTCCAAAATACCAGCAAATATTTTTTCACCCAATCTTGATGATAATTGGTGGTAATGATCAGTACACAAATCCCACTTGGCTCACCAAATTTTGTTCTTCTAGGTTGAAGCGTTCGTCTACAGTAGCAGTTTTTATATTTAGGTTTCACTGTGTTCTCTCATATATAGATAGATGAATTTGGAACTCTAAATCCAACATGGTTTGTAGTAGCTCTTTGATACTTGACAAAATAAAGGAGTTCTCAGGTTTGTCTCTATGGTTTGATTCCTCTTCAAGTAGCCCTAGGCACATACTGTGGAAAAGCACTTTCATTGAGAGGGGTTGCCAAGCTTCTGAGAAATTACGAATTTCCGAAATACCAGCAAATATTTTTTCACCCAATCTTGATGATACTTGGTGGTAAGGATCAGTACACAAATCCCACTTTGCTCACCAAATTTTGTTCTTCTAGGTTGAAGCGTTCGTCTACAGTAGCAGTTTTTATATTTAGGTTTCTCTCTGTTCTCTCCTATATAGATAGATAAATATGGAACTCTAAATCCAACATGGATTGTAGTAGCTCTTTGAAACTTGACAAAATAAAGGAGTTCTCAGTTTTTTCTCTATGGTTTGTTTCGTCTTCAAGTAGCCCTAGGCACAGAATGTGGAAAAGCACTTTCATTTAGAGGGGTTGCCAAGCTTCAAAGAAATAACGAGTTTCCGAAATACCAGCAAATATTTTTTCACCCAATCTTGATGATACTTGGTGGTTATGATCAGTACACAAGGCCCACTTGGCTCACAAAATTTTTTTCTTCTAGGTTGAAGCGTTCTTCGACAGTAGCAGTTCTTATATTTAGGTTTCCCTCTGTTCTCTCCTATATAGATAGATGAATTTGGAACTCTAAATCCAACATGATTTGTCGTAGCTCTTTGAAACTTGACAAAATAAAGGAGTTCTCAGTTTTGTCTCTATGGTTTGTTTCCTCTTCAAGTAGCCCTAGGCACAGACTGTGGAAAAGCACTTTCATTGAGAGGGGTTGCCAAGCTTCTAAGAATAACTAGTTTCCGAAATACCAGCAAAAATTTTTTTAACCAATCTTGATGATACTTGGTGGTAATGATCAGTACACAGGTCCCACTTGGCTCACCAAATTTTGTTCTTCTAGGTTGAAGCGTTCGTCTACAGTAGCAGTTTTAATATTTAGGTTTCACTCTGTTCTCTCATATATAGATAGATGAATTAGGAACTCTAAATCCAACATGGTTTGTAGTACCTCGTTGAAACTTGACAAAATGAAGGAGTTCTCCGTTTTGTCTCTATGGTTTGTTTCCTCTTCAAGTAGCCCTAGGCACACACTGTGGAAAGCACTTTCATTGAGATGGGTTGCCAAGCTTCTAAGAAATAACGAGTTTCCGAAATACCAGCAAATATTTTTTCACCCAATCTTGATGATACTTGGTGGTAATGATCAGTACACAAATCCCACTTGGCTCACCAAATTTTGTTCTTCTAGGTGGAAGCGTTCGTCTACAATAGCAGTTTTTATATTTAGGTTTCAGTCTGTTCTCTCCTATATAGATAGATGAATTTGGAACACTAAATCCAACAGGGTTTATAGTAGCTCTTTGACACTTGACAAAATAAAGGAGTTCTCAGTTTTCTCTCTATGGTTTGTTTCCTCTTCAAGTAGCCCTAGGCACAGAATGTGGAAAAGCACTTTCATTTAGAAGGGTTGCCAAGCTTCAAAGAAATAACGAGTTTCCGAAATACCAGCAAATATTTTTTCACCCAATCTTGATGATACTTGGTGGTTATGATCAGTACACAAGTCCCACTTGGCTCACAAAATTTTTTTCTTCTAGGTTGAAGCGTTCTTCGACAGTAGCAGTTCTTATATTTAGGTTTCCCTCTGTTCTCTCCTATATAGATAGATGAATTTGGAACTCTAAATCCAACATGATTTGTCGTAGCTCTTTGAAACTTGACAAAATAAAGGAGTTCTCAGTTTTGTCTCTATGGTTTGTTTCCTCTTCAAGTAGCCCTAGGCACAGACTGTGGAAAAGCACTTTCATTGAGAGGGGTTGCCAAGCTTCTGAGAAATTACGAGTTTCCGAAATACCAGCAAATATTTTTTCACCCAATCTTGATGATACTTGGTGGTAATGATCAGTACACAAATCCCACTTGGCTCACGAAATTTTGTTCTTCGAGTTTGAAGCTTTCGTCTACAGTAGCAGTTTTTATATTTAGGTTTCCCTCTGTTCTCTCCTATATAGATAGATGAATTTGGAACTCTAAATTCAACATGATTTGTCGTAGCTCTTTGAAACTTGACAAAATAAAGGAGTTCTCAGTTTTGTCTCTATGGTTTGTTTCCTCTTCAAGTAGCCCTAGGCACAGACTGTGGAAAGCACTTTCATTGAGTGGGGTTGCCAAGCTTCTACGAAATAACGATTTTCTGAAATACCAGCAAATATTTTTTCACCCAATCTTGATGATACTTGGTGGTTTTGATCAGTACACAAATCCCACTTGGCTCACCAAATTTTGTTCTTCTAGGTTGAAGCGTTTGTCTACAGTAGCAGTTTTTATATTTAGGTTTCACTCTGTTCTCTCATATATAGATAGATGAATTTGGAACACTAAATCCAACATGGTTTGTAGTAGCTCTTTGAAACTTGACAAAATAAAGGTTTTCTCAGTTTTGTCTCTATGGTTTGTGTCCTCTTCAAGTAGCCCTAGGCTCACACTTTGGAAAAGCACTTTCATTGAGAGGGGTTGCCATGCTTCTAAGAAATAACGAGTTTCCGAAATACCAGCAAATATTTTTTCACCCAATATTGATGATACTTGGTGGTAATGATCAGTACAGAAATCCCACTTGGCTCACCAAATTTTGTTTTTCTAGTTTGAAGCTTTCGTCTACAGTAGCAGTTTTTATATTTAGGTTTCCCTCTGTTCTCTCCTATATAGATAGATGAATTTGGAACTCTAAATCCAACATGGTTTGTAGTAGCTCTTTGAAACTTGACAAAATAAAGGAGGTCTTAGTTTTGTCTCTATGTTTTGTTTCCTCTTCAAGTAGCCGTAGGCACAGACTGTGGAAAGCAATTTCATTGATATGGGTTGCCAAGCTTCTAAGAAATAACGAGTTTCCAAAATACCAGCAAATATTTTTTCACCCAATCTTGATGATACTTGGTGGTAATGATCAGTACACAAATCCCACTTGGCTCACCAAATTTTGTTCTTCTAGGTTGAAACGTTCGTCTACAATAGCAGTTTTTATATTTAGGTTTCCCTCTGTTCTCTCCTCTATAGATAGATGAATTTGGAACTCTAAATCCAACATGGTTTGTAGTAGCTCTTTGAAACTTGACAAAATAAAAGAGTTCTCAGTTTTGTCCCTATGGATTGTCTCCTCTTCAAGTAGCCCTAGGCAAACACTGTGGAAAAGCACTTTCATTGAGAGGGGTTGCCAAGCTTCTAAGAAATAACGAGTTTCCGAAATACCAGCAAAAATTTTTTCAACCTATATTGATGATACTTGGTGGTAATGAGCAGTATACAGATCCCACTTGGCTCACCAAATTTTGTTCTTCTAGGTTGAAGCGTTCTTCTACAGAAGCAGTTTTTATATTTAGGTTTCACTCTGTTCTCTCATATATAGATAGATGAATTAGGAACTCTAAATCCAACAGGGTTTATAGTAGCTCTTTGAAACTTGACAAAATAAAGGAGTTCTCAGTTTTCTCTCTATGGTTTGTTTCCTCTTCAAGTAGCCCTAGGCACAGAATGTGGAAAAGCACTTTCATTTAGTGGGGTTGCCAAGCTTCTAAGAAATAACGAGTTTCCGAAATACCAGCAAATATTTTTTCACCCAATCTTGATGATACTTGGTGGTAATGATCAGTACACAAATCCCACTTGGCTCACCAAATTTTGTTCTTCTAGGTTGAAGCGTTCGTCTACAGTAGGAGTTTTTATATTTAGGTTTCACTCTGTTCTCTCATATATAGATAGATGAATTTGGAACACTAAATCCAACATGGTTTGTAGTAGCTCTTTGGAACTTGACAAAATAAAGGTTTTCTCAGTTTTGCCTCTATGGTTTGTTTCCTCTTCAAGTAGCCCTAGGCACAGACTGTGGAAAAGCACTTTCACGGAGCGTGGTTGCCAATTTCTAAGAAATTACAAGTTTCCGAAACACCAGCAAATATTTTTTCACCCAATCTTGATGATACTAGGTGGTAATGATCAGTACACAAATCCCACTTGGCTCACCAAATTTTGTTCTTCTAGGTTGAAGCGTTCGTTTACAGTAGCAGTTTTTATATTTAGGTTACTCTGTTCTCGCCTATATAGATAGATGAATTTGGAACTCTAAATCCAACATGGATAGTAGTAGCTCTTTGAAACTTGACAAAATAAAGGAGTTCTCAGTTTTGTCTCTATGGTTTGTTTCCTCTTCAAGTAGCCCTAGGCACAGACTGTGGAAAAGCACTTTCATTGAGAGTGGTTGCCAAGCTTCTAAGAAATTACAAGTTTCCGAAACACCAGCAAATATTTTTTCACCCAATCTTGATGATACTTGGTGGTAATGATCAGTACACAAATCCAACTTGGCTCACCAAATTTTGTTCTTCTAGGTTGAAACGTTCGTCTACAGTAGCAGTTTTTATATTTAGGTTTCCCTCTGTTCTCTCCTGCATAGATAGATGAATTTGGAACTCTAAATCCAACATGGTTTGTAGTAGCTCTTTGAAACTTGACAAAATAAAGGAGTTCTCAGTTTTGTCCCTATGGATTGTTTCCTCTTCAAGTAGCCCTAGGCAAACACTGTGGAAAAGCACTTTCATTGAGAGGGGTTGCCAAGCTTCTAAGAAATAACGAGTTTCCGAAATACCAGCAAAAATTTTTTCAACCAATCTTGATGATACTTGGTGGTAATGATCAGTACACAGATCCCACTTGGCTCACCAAATTTTGTTCTTCTAGGTTGAAGCGTTCGTCTACAGTAGCAGTTTTTATATTTAGGTTTCACTCTGTTCTCTCATATATAGATAGATGAATTAGGAACTCTAAATCCAACAGGGTTTATAGTAGCTCTTTGAAACTTGACAAAATAAAGGAGTTCTCAGTTTTCTCTCTATGGTTTGTTTCCTCTTCAAGTAGCCCTAGGCACAGAATGTGGAAAAGCACTTTCATTTAGAGGGGTTGCCAAGCTTCTAAGAAATAACGAGTTTCCGAAATACCAGCAAATATTTTTTCACCCAATCTTGATGATACTTGGTGGTAATGATCAGTACACAAATCCCACTTGGCTCACCAAATTTTGTTCTTCTAGGTTGAAGCGTTCGTCTACAGTAGCAGTTTTTATATTTACGTTTCACTCTGTTCTCTCATATATAGATAGATGAATTTGGAACACTAAATCCAACATGGTTTGTAGTAGCTCTATGGAACTTGACAAAATAAAGGTTTTCTCAATTTTGTCTCTATGGTTTGTTTTCTTTTCAAGTAGCCCTATGCACAGACTGTGGAAAAGCACTTTCACGGAGCGTGGTTGCCAATTTCTAAGAAATTACAAGTTTCCGAAACACCAGCAAATATTTTTTCACCCAATCTTGATGATACTTGTTGCTGATGATCAGTACACAAATCCCACTTGGCTCACCAAATTCTGTTCTTCTAGGTTGAAGCGTTCGTCTACAGTAGCAGTTTTTATATTTAGGTTTCCCTCTGTTCTCTCCTATATAGATAGATGAATTTGGAACTCTAAATCCAACATGGTTTGTAGTAGCTCTTTGAAACTTCACAAAATAAAGGAGTTCTCAGTTTTGTCTCTATGGTTTGTTTCCTCTTTAAGTAGTCCTAGGCACAGACTGAGGAAAAGCACTTTCATTGAGAGGGTTGCCAAGCTTCTAAGAAATAACGAGTTTCCGAAATACCAGCAAATATTTTTTCACCCAATCATGATGATACTTTGTGGTAATGATCAGTACACAAATCCCACTTGGCTCACCAAATTTTGTTCTTCTAGGTTGAAGCGTTCGTCTACAGTAGCAGTTTTTATATTTAGGTTTCCCTCTGTTCTCTCCTCTATAGATAGATGAATTTGGAACTCTAAATCCAACATGGATTGTAGTAGCTCTTTGAAACTTGACAAAATAAAGGAGTTCTCAGTTTTGTCTCTATGGTTTGTTTCCTCTTCAAGTAGCCCTAGGCACAGACTGTGGAAAAGCACTTTCATTGAGAGTGGTTGCCAAGCTTCTAAGAAATTACAAGTTTCTGAAACACCAGCAAATATTTGTTCACCCAATCTTGATGATACTTGGTGGTAATGATCACTACACAAATCCCACTTGGCTCACCAAATTTTGTTCTTCTAGGTTGAAACGTACGTCTACAATAGCAGTTTTTATATTTAGGTTTCCCTCTGTTCTCTCCTGTATAGATAGATGAATTTGGAACTCTAAATCCAACATGGTTTGTAGTAGCTCTTTGAAACTTGACAAAATAAAGGAGTTCTCAGTTTTGTCCCTATGGATTGTTTCCTATTCAAGTAGCCCTAGGCAAACACTGTGGAAAAGCACTTTCATTGAGAGGGGTTGCCAAGCTTCTAAGAAATAACGAGTTTCCAAAATACCAGCAAATACTTTTTCACCCAATCTTGATGATACTTGGTGGTAATGATCAGTACACAAGTCCCACTTGGCTCACCAAATTTTGTTCTTCTAGGTTGAAGTGTTCGTCTACAGAAGCAGTTTTTATATTTAGGTTTCCCTCTGTTCTGTCCTATAAAGGTATATGAATTTGGAACTCTAAATACAACATGGTTTGTAGTAGCTCTTTGAAACTTGACAAAATAAAGGAGTTCTCAGTTTTGTTTCTATGTTTTGTTTCCTCTTCAAGTAGCCATAGGCACAGACTGTGGAAAAGCACTTTCATTGAGAGTGGTTGCCAGGATTCTAAGAAATTACAAGTGTCCGAAATACCAGCAAATATTTTTTCAACCAATCTTGATGATACTTGGTGGTAATGATCAGTACACAAATCCCACTAGGCTCACCAAATTTTGTTCTTCTAGGTTGAAGCGTTCGTCTACAGTAGCTGTTTTTATATTTAGGTTTCTCTCCGTTCTCTCCTATATAGATAGATGAATTTGGAACTCTAAATCCAACATGGATTGTAGTAGCTCTTTGAAACTTGAAAAAATAAAGGAGTTCTCAGTTTTGTCTCTATGGTTTGTTTCCTCTTCAAGTAGCCCTAGGCACAGACTGTGGAAAAGCACTTTCATTGAGAGGGGTTGCCAAGCTTCTAAGAAATAACGAGTTTCCGAAATACCAGCAAAATTTTTTTCAACCAATCTTGATGATACTTGGTGGTAATGATCAGTACACAGATCCCACTTGGCTCACCAAATTTTGTTCTTCTAGGTTGAAGCGTTCGTCTACAGTAGCAGTTTTTATATTTAGGTTTCACTCTGTTCTCTCATATATAGACAGATGAATTAGGAACTCTAAATCCAACAGGGTTTATAGTAGCTCTTTGAAACTTGACAAAATAAAGGAGTTCTCAGTTTTCTCTCTATGGTTTGTTTCCTCTTCAAGTAGCCCTAGGCACAGAATGTGGAAAAGCACTTTCATTTAGAGGGGTTGCCAAGCTTCTAAGAAATAACGAGTTTCCGAAATACCAGCAAATATTTTTTCACCCAATCTTGATGATACTTGGTGGTAATGATCAGTACACAAATCCCACTTGGCTCACCAAATTTTGTTCTTCTAGGGTGAAGCGTTCGTCTACAGTAGCAGTTTTTATATTTAGGTTTCACTCTGTTCTCTCATATATAGATAGATGAATTTGGAACACTAAATCCAACATGGTTTGTAGTAGCTCTTTGGAACTTGACAAAATAAAGGTTTTCTCAATTTTGTCTCTATGGTTTATTTCCTCTTCAAGTAGCCCTATGCACAGACTGTGGAAAAGCAATTTCATTGAGAGTGGTTGCCAAGCTTCTAAGAAATTACAAGTTTCCGAAACACCAGCAAATATTTTTTCACCCAATCTTGATGATACTTGGTGGTAATGATCAGTACACAAATCCCACTTGGCTCACCAAATTTTGTTCTTCTAGGTTGAAACGTTCGTCTACAATAGCAGTTTTTATATTTAGGTTTCCCTCTGTTCTCTCCTGTATAGAAAGATGAATTTGGAACTCTAAATCCAACATGGTTTGTAGTAGCTCTTTGAAACTTGACAAAATAAAGGAGTTCTCAATTTTGTCCCTATGGATTGTTTCCTCTTCAAGTAGCCCTAGGCAAACACTGTGGAAAAGAACTTTCATTGAGAGGGTTTGCCAAGCTTCTAAGAAATAACGAGTTTCCGAAATACCAGCAAATACTTTTTCACCCAATCTTGATGATACTTGGTGGTAATGATCAGTACACAAGTCCCACTTGGCTCACCAAATTTTGTTCTTCTAGGTTGAAGTGTTCGTCTACAGATGCAGTTTTTATATTTAGGTTTCCCTCTGTTCTCTCCTATATAGATAGATGAATTTGGAACTCTAAATCCAACATGGTTTGTAGTAGCTCTTTGAAACTTGACAAAATAAAGGAGTTCTCAGTTTTGTCTCTATGGTTTGTTTCCTCTATAAGTAGTCCTAGGCACAGACTGAGGAAAAGCACTTTCATTGAGAGGGTTGCCAAGCTTCTAAGAAATAAAGAGTTTCCGAAATACCAGCAAATATTTTTTCACCCAATCATGATGATACTTTGTGGTAATGATCAGTACACAAATCCCACTTGGCTCACCAAATTTTGTTCTTCTAGGTTGAAGCGTTCGTCTACAGTAGCAGTTTTTATATTTAGGTTTCCCTATGTTCTGTCCTCTATAGATAGATGAATTTGGAACTCTAAATCCAACATGGATTGTAGTAGCTCTTTGAAACTTGACAAAATAAAGGAGTTCTCAGTTTTGTCTCTATGGATTGTTTCCTCTTCAAGTAGCCCTAGGCACAGACTGTGGAAAAGCACTTTCATTGTGAGTGGTTGCCAAGCTTCTAAGAAATTACAAGTTTCCGAAACACCAGCAAATATTTTTTCACCCAATCTTGATGATACTTGGTGGTAATGATCACTACACAAATCCCACTTGGCTCACCAAATTTTGTTCTTCTAGGTTGAAACGTACGTCTACAATAGCAGTTTTTATATTTAGGTTTCCCTCTGTTCTCTCCTGTATAGATAGATGAATTTGGAACTCTAAATCCAACATGGTTTGTAGTAGCTCTTTGAAACTTGACAAAATAAAGGAGTTCTCAGTTTTGTCTCTATGGATTGTTTCCTCTTCAAGTAGCCCTAGGCAAACACTGTGGAAAAGTACTTTCATTGAGAGGGGTTGCCAAGCTTCTAAGAAATAACGAGTTTCCGAAATACCAGCATATATTTATTCAAACAAACTTGATGATACTTCGTGGTAATGATCAGTACACAAATCCCACTAGGCTCACCAAATTTTGTTCTTCTAGGTTGAAGCGTTCGTCTACAGTAGCTGTTTTTATATTTAGGTTTCTCTCCGTTCTCTCCTATATAGATAGATGAATTTGGAACTCTAAATCCAACATGGATTGTAGTAGCTCTTTGAAACTTGACAAAATAAAGGAGTTCTCAGTTTTGTCTCTATGGTTTGTTTCCTCTTCAAGTATCCCTAGGCACAGACTGTGGAAAAGCACTTTCACTGAGAGGGGTTGCCAAGCTTCTAAGAAATAACGAGTTTTCGAAATACCAGCAAAATTTTTTTCAACCAATCTTGATGATACTTGGTGGTAATGATCAGTACACAGATCCCACTTGGCTCACCAAATTTTGTTCTTCTAGGTTGAAGCGTTCGTCTACAGTAGCAGTTTTTACATTTAGGTTTCACTCTGTTCTCTCATATACAGATAGATGAATTAGGAACTCTAAATCCAACAGGGTTTATAGTAGCTGTTTGAAACTTGACTAAATAAAGGAGTTCTCAGTTTTCTCTCTATGGTTTGTTTCCTCTTCAAGTAGCCCTAGGCACAGAATGTGGAAAAGCACTTTCATTTAGAGGGGTTGCCAAGCTTCTAAGAAATAACGAGTTTCCGAAATACCAGCAAATATTTTTTCACCCAATCTTGATGATACTTGGTGGTAATGATCAGTACACAAATCCCACTTGGCTCACCAAATTTTGTTCTTCTAGGTTGAAGCGTTCGTCTACAGTAGCAGTTTTTATATTTAGGTTTCACTCTGTTCTCTCATATATAGATAGATGAATTTGGAACACTAAATCCAACATGGTTTGTAGTAGCTCTTTGGAACTTCACAAAATAAAGGTTTTCTCAATTTTGTCTCTATGGTTTGTTTCCTCTTCAAGTAGCCCTATGCACAGACTGTGGAAAAGCACTTTCACGGAGTGTGGTTGCCAATTTCTAAGAAATTACAAGTTTCCGAAACACCAGCAAATATTTTTTTCACCCAATCTTGATGATACTAGGTGGTAATGATCAGTACACATATCCCACTTGGCTCACCAAATTTTGTTCTTCTAGGTTGAAGCGTTCGTTTACAGTAGCAATTTTTACATTTAGGTTTCTCTCTGTTCTCGCCTATATAGATAGATGAATTTGGAACTCTAAATACAACATGGATAGTAGTAGCTCTTTGAAACTTGACAAAATAAAGGAGTTCTCAGTTTTGTCTCGATGGTTTGTTTCCTCTTCAAGTAGCCCTAGGCACAGACTGTGGAAAAGCACTTTCATTGAGAGTGGTTCCAAGCTTCTAAGAAATTACAAGTTTCCGAAAACCAGCAAATATTTTTTCACCCAATCTTGATGATACTTGGTGGTAATGATCAGTACACAAATCCCACTTGGCTCACCAAATTTTGTTCTTCTAGGTTGAAACGTTCGTCTACAATAGTAGTTTTTATATTTAGGTTTCCCTCTGTTCTCTCCTGTATAGATAGATGAATTTGGAACTCTAAATCCATCATGGTTTGTAGTAGCTCATTGAAACTTGACAAAATAAAGGAGTTCTCAGTTTTGTCCCTATGGATTGTTTCCTCTTCAAGTAGCCCTAGGCAAACACTGTGGAAAAGTACTTTCATTGAGAGGGGTTGCCAAGCTTCTAAGAAATAACGAGTTTCCGAAATACCAGCAAATATTTTTTCAAACAAACTTGATGATACTTTGTGGTAATGATCAGTACACTAATCCCACTATACTCACCAAATTTTGTTCTTCTAGGTTGAAGCGTTCGTCTACAATAGCAGTTTTTATATTTAGAATTCCCTCTGTTCTCTCCTATATAGATTGATGAATTTGGAACTCTAAATCCAACATGGTTTATAGTAGCTCTTTGAAACTTGACAAAATAAAGGAGTTCTCAGTTTTGTCTCTATGGTTTGTTTCCTCTTCAAGTAGCCCTAGGCACAGACTGTGGAAAAGCACTTTCATTGAGAGTGGTTGCCAAGTTTCTAAGAAATTACAAGTTTCCGAAACACCAGCAAATATTTTTTCACCCAATCTTGATGATACTTGGTGGTAATGATCAGTACACAAATCCCACTTGGCTCACCAAATTTTGTTCTTCTAGGTTGAAACGTTCGTCTACAATAGCAGTTTTTATATTTAGGTTTCCCTCTGTTCTCTCCTGTATAGATAGATGAATTTGGAACTCTAAATCCAACATGGTTTGTAGTAGCTCTTTGAAACTTGACAAAATAAAGGAGTTCTCAGTTTTGTCCCTATGGATTGTTTCCTTTTCAAGTAGCCCTAGGCAAACACTGTGGAAAAGCACTTTCATTGAGAGGGGTTGCCAAGCTTCTAAGAAATAACGAGTTTCCGAAATACCAGCAAATACTTTTTCACCCAATCTTGATGATACTTGGTGGTAATGATCAGTACACAAATCCCACTTGGCTCACCAAATTTTGTTCTTCTAGGTTGAAACGTTCGTCTACAATAGCAGCTTTTATATTTAGGTTTCCCTCTGTTCTCTCCTGTATAGATAGATGAATTTGGAACTCTAAATCCAACATGGTTTGTAGTAGCTCTTTGAAACTTGACAAAATAAAGGAGTTCTCAGTTTTGTCTCTATGGATTGTTTCCTCTTCAAGTAGCCCTAGGCAAACACTGTGGAAAAGTACTTTCATTGAGAGGGGTTGCCAAGCTTCTAAGAAATAACGAGTTTCCGAAATACCAGCAAATATTTATTCAAACAAACTTGATGATACTTCGTGGTAATGATCAGTACACAAATCCCACTAGGCTCACCAAATTTTGTTCTTCTAGGTTGAAGCGTTCGTCTACAGTAGCTGTTTTTATATTTAGGTTTCTCTCCGTTCTCTTTTATATAGATAGATGAATTTGGAACTCTAAATCCAACATGGATTGTAGTAGCTCTTTGAAACTTGACAAAATAAAGGAGTTCTCAGTTTTGTCTCTATGGTTTGTTTCCTCTTCAAGTAGCCCTAGGCACAGACTGTGGAAAAGCACTTTCACTGAGAGGGGTTGCCAAGCTTCTAAGAAATAACGAGTTTCCGAAATACCAGCAAAATTTTTTTCAACCAATCTTGATGATACTTGGTGGTAATGATCAGTACACAGATCCCACTTGGCTCACCAAATTTTGTTCTTCTAGGTTGAAGCGTTCGTCTACAGTAGCAGTTTTTACATTTAGGTTTCACTCTGTTCTCTCATATACAGATAGATGAATTAGGAACTCTAAATCCAACAGGGTTTATAGTAGCTCTTTGAAACTTGACAAAATAAAGGAGTTCTCAGTTTTCTCTCTATGGTTTGTTTCCTCTTCAAGTAGCCCTAGGCACAGAATGTGGAAAAGCACTTTCATTTAGAGGGGTTGCCAAGCTTCTAAGAAATAACGAGTTTCCGAAATACCAGCAAATATTCTTTCACCCAATCTTGATGATACTTGGTGGTAATGATCAGTACACAAATCCCACTTGGCTCACCAAATTTTGTTCTTCTAGGTTGAAGCGTTCGTCTACAGTAGCAGTTTTTATATTTAGGTTTCACTCTGTTCTCTCATATATAGATAGATGAATTTGGAACACTAAATCCAACATGGTTTGTAGTAGCTCTTTGGAACTTCACAAAATAAAGGTTTTCTCAATTTTGTCTCTATGGTTTGTTTCCTCTTCAAGTAGCCCTATGCACAGACTGTGGAAAAGCACTTTCACGGAGCGTGGTTGCCAATTTCTAAGAAATTACAAGTTTCCGAAACACCAGCAAATATTTTTTTCACCCAATCTTGATGATACTAGGTGGTAATGATCAGTACACATATCCCACTTGGCTCACCAAATTTTGTTCTTCTAGGTTGAAGCGTTCGTTTACAGTAGCAATTTTTACATTTAGGTTTCTCTCTGTTCTCGCCTATATAGATAGATGAATTTGGAACTCTAAATCCAACATGGATAGTAGTAGCTCTTTGAAACTTGACAAAATAAAGGAGTTCTCAATTTTGTCTCGATGGTTTGTTTCCTCTTCAAGTAGCCCTAGGCACAGACTGTGGAAAAGCACTTTCATTGAGAGTGGTTCCAAGCTTCTAAGAAATTACAAGTTTCCGAAAACCAGCAAATATTTTTTCACCCAATCTTGATGATACTTGGTGGTAATGATCAGTACACAAATCCCACTTGGCTCACCAAATTTTGTTCTTCTAGGTTGAAACGTTCGTCTACAATAGTAGTTTTTATATTTAGGTTTCCCTCTGTTCTCTCCTGTATAGATAGATGAATTTGGAACTCTAAATCCATCATGGTTTGTAGTAGCTCATTGAAACTTGACAAAATAAAGGAGTTCTCAGTTTTGTCCCTATGGATTGTTTCCTCTTCAAGTAGCCCTAGGCAAACACTGTGGAAAAGTACTTTCATTGAGAGGGGTTGCCAAGCTTCTAAGAAATAACGAGTTTCCGAAATACCAGCAAATATTTTTTCAAACAAACTTGATGATACTTTGTGGTAATGATCAGTACACTAATCCCACTATACTCACCAAATTTTGTTCTTCTAGGTTGAAGCGTTCGTCTACAATAGCAGTTTTTATATTTAGAATTCCCTCTGTTCTCTCCTATATAGATTGATGAATTTGGAACTCTAAATCCAACATGGTTTATAGTAGCTCTTTGAAACTTGACAAAATAAAGGAGTTCTCAGTTTTGTCCCTATGGATTGTTTCCTCTTCAAGTAGCCCTAGGCAAACACTGTGGAAAAGCACTTTCATTGAGAGGGGTTGCCAAGCTTCTAAGAAATAACGAGTTTCCGAAATACCAGCAAATACTTTTTCACCCAATCTTGATGATACTTGGTGGTAATGATCAGTACACAAGTCCCACTTGGCTCACCAAATTTTGTTCTTCTAGGTTGAAGTGTTCGTCTACAGAAGCAGTTTTTATATTTAGGTTTCCCTCTGTTCTCTCCTATATAGATAGATGAATTTTAACTCTAAATCCAACATGGTTTGTAGTAGCTCTTTGAAACTTGACAAAATAAAGGAGTTCTCAGTTTTGTCTCTATGGTTTGTTTCCTCTTTAAGTAGTCCTAGGCACAGCCTGAGGAAAAGCACTTTCATTGAGAGGGTTGCCAAGCTTCTAAGAAATAACGAGTTTCCGAAATACCAGCAAATATTTTTTCACCCAATCATGATGATACTTTGTGGTAATGATCAGTACACAAATCCCACTTGGCTCACCAAATTTTGTTCTTCTAGGTTGAAGCGTTCCTCTACAGTAGCAGTTTTTATATTTAGGTATCCCTATGTTCTCTCCTCTATAGATAGATGAATTTGGAACTCTAAATCCAACATGGATTGTAGTAGCTCTTTGAAACTTGACAAAATAAAGGAGTTCTCAGTTTTGTCTCTATGGATTGTTTCCTCTTCAAGTAGCCCTAGGCACAGACTGTGGAAAAGCACTTTCATTGAGAGTAGTTGCCAAGCTTCTAAGAAATTACAAGTTTCCGAAACACCAGCAAATATTTTTTCACCCAATCTTGATGATACTTGGTGGTAATGATCAATACACAAATCCCACTTGGCTCACCAAATTTTGTTCTTCTAGGTTGAAACGTACGTCTTCAATAGCAGTTTTTATATTTAGGTTTCCCTCTGTTCTCTCCTGTATAGATAGATGAATTTGGAACTCTAAATCCAACATGGATTGTAGTAGCTCTTTGAAACTTGACAAAATAAAGGAGTTCTCAGTTTTGTCTCTATGGATTGTTTCCTCTTCAAGTAGCCATAGGCACAGACTGTGGAAAAGCACTTTCATTGAGAGTGGTTGCCAGGCTTCTAAGAAATTACAAGTGTCCGAAATACCAGCAAATATTTTTTCACCCAATCTTGATGATACTTGGTGGTAATGATCAGTACACAAATCCCACTAGGCTCACCAAATTTTGTTCTTCTAGGTTGAAGCGTTCGTCTACAGTAGCTGTTTTTATATTTAGGTTTCTCTCCGTTCTCTCCTATATAGATAGATGAATTTGGAACTCTAAATCCAACATGGATTGTAGTAGCTCTTTGAAACTTGACAAAATAAAGGAGTTCTCAGTTTTGTCTCTATGGTTTGTTTCCTCTTCAAGTAGCCCTAGGCACAGACTGTGGAAAAGCACTTTGACTGAGAGGGGTTGCCAAGCTTCTAAGAAATAACGAGTTTCCGAAATACCAGCAAAATTTTTTTCAACCAATCTTGATGATACTTGGTGGTAATGATCAGTACACAGATCCCACTTGGCTCACCAAATTTTTTTCTTCTAGGTTGAAGCGTTCGTCTACAGTAGCAGTTTTTACATTTAGGTTTCACTCTGTTCTCTCATATATAGATAGATGAATTAGGAACTCTAAATCCAACAGGGTTTATAGTAGCTCTTTGGAACTTGACAAAATAAAGGAGTTCTCAGTTTTCTCTCTATGGTTTGTTTCCTCTTCAAGTAGCCCTAGGCACAGAATGTGGAAAAGCACTTTCATTTAGAGGGGTTGCCAAGCTTCTAAGAAATAACGAGTTTCCGAAATACCAGCAAATATTTTTTCACCCAATCTTGATGATACTTGGTGGTAATGATCAGTACACAAATCCCACTTGGCTCACCAAATTTTGTTCTTCTAGGTTGAAGCGTTCGTCTACAGTAGCAGTTTTTATATTTAGGTTTCACTCTGTTCTCTCATATATAGATAGATGAATTTGGAACACTAAATCCAACATGGTTTGTAGTAGCTCTTTGGAACTTCACAAAATAAAGGTTTTCTCAATTTTGTCTCTATGGTTTGTTTCCTCTTCAAGTAGCCCTATGCACAGACTGTGGAAAAGCACTTTCACGGAGCGTGGTTGCCAATTTCTAAGAAATTACAAGTTTCCGAAACACCAGCAAATATTTTTTTCACCCAATCTTGATGATACTAGGTGGTAATGATCAGTACACAAATCCCACTTGGCTCACCAAATTTTGTTCTTCTAGGTTGAAGCGTTCGTTTACAGTAGCAATTTTTACATTTAGGTTTCTCTCTGTTCTCGCCTATATAGATAGATGAATTTGGAACTCTAAATCCAACATGGATAGTAGTAGCTCTTTGAAACTTGACAAAATAAAGGAGTTCTCAGTTTTGTCTCTATGGTTTGTTTCCTCTTCAAGTAGCCCTAGGCACAGACTGTGGAAAAGCACTTTCATTGAGAGTGGTTCCAAGCTTCTAAGAAATTACAAGTTTCCGAAAACCAGCAAATATTTTTTCACCCAATCTTGATGATACTTGGTGGTAATGATCAGTACACAAATCCCACTTGGCTCACCAAATTTTGTTCTTCTAGGTTGAAACGTTCGTCTACAATAGTAGTTTTTATATTTAGGTTTCCCTCTGTTCTCTCCTGTATAGATAGATGAATTTGGAACTCTAAATCCATCATGGTTTGTAGTAGCTCTTTGAAACTTGACAAAATAAAGGAGTTCTCAGTTTTGTCCCTATGGATTGTTTCCTCTTCAAGTAGCCCTAGGCAAACACTGTGGAAAAGTACTTTCATTGAGAGGGGTTGCCAAGCTTCTAAGAAATAACGAGTTTCCGAAATACCAGCAAATATTTATTCAAACAAACTTGATGATACTTCGTGGTAATGATCAGTACACTAATCCCACTAGGCTCACCAAATTTTGTTCTTCTAGGTTGAAGCGTTCGTCTACAATAGCAGTTTTTATATTTAGAATTCCCTCTGTTCTCTCCTATATAGATTGATGAATTTGGAACTCTAAATCCAACATGGTTTATAGTAGCTCTTTGAAACTTGACAAAATAAAGGAGTTCTCAGTTTTGTCTCTATGGTTTGTTCCCTCTTCAAGTAGCCCTAGGCACAGACTGTGGAAAAGCACTTTCATTGAGAGGGGTTGCCAAGCTTCTAAGAAATAACGAGTTTCCGAAATACCAGCAAATACTTTTTCACCCAATCTTGATGATACTTGGTGGTAATGATCAGTACACAAGTCCCACTTGGCTCACCAAATTTTGTTCTTCTAGGTTGAAGTGTTCGTCTACAGATGCAGTTTTTATATTTAGGTTTCACTCTGTTCTCTCATATATAGATAGATGAATTTGGAACTCTAAATCCAACATGGTTTGTAGTAGCTCTTTGAAACTTGACAAAATAAAGGAGTTCTCAATTTTGTTTCTATGGTTTGTTTCCTCTTCATGTAGCCCTAGGCACAGACTGTGGAAAAGCACTTTCATTGAGAGGGGTATACAAGCTTCTAAGAAATTACAAGTTTTCGAAATACCAGCAAATATTTTTTCACCCAATCTTGATGATACTTGGTGGTAATGATCAGTACACAAATCCCTCTTGGCTCACTAAATTTTGTTCTTCTAGGTTGAAGCGTTCTTCTACAGTAGCAGTTTTTATATTTAGGTTTCCCTCTGTTCTCTCCTCTATAGATAGATGAATTTGGAACTCTAAATCCAACATGGATTGTAGTAGCTCTTTGAAACTTGACAAAATAAAGGAGTTCTCAGTTTTGTCTCTTTGGATTGTTTCCTTTTCAAGTAGCCCTAGGCACAGACTGTGGAAAAGCACTTTCATTGAGAGGGGTTGCCAAGCTTCTAAGAAATAACGAGTTTCCGAAATACCAGCAAATATTTTTTCACCCAATCTTGATGATACTTTGTGGTAATGATCAGTACACAAATCCCACTTGGCTCACCAAATTTTGTTCTTCTAGGTTGAAGCGTTCGTCTACAGTAGCAGTTTTTATATTTAGGTTTCCCTGTGTTCTCTCCTCTATAGATAGATGAATTTGGAACTCTAAATCCAACATGGATTGTAGTAGCTCTTTGAAACTTGACAAAATAAAGGAGTTCTCAGTTTTGTCTCTATGGTTTGTTTCCTCTTCAAGTAGCCCTAGGCACAGACTGTGGAAAAGCACTTTCATTGAGAGTGGTTGCCAAGTTTCTAAGAAATTACAAGTTTCCGAAACACCAGCAAATATTTTTTCACCCAATCTTGATGATACTTGGTGGTAATGATCAGTACACAAATCCCACTTGGCTCACCAAATTTTGTTCTTCTAGGTTGAAACGTTCGTCTACAATAGCAGTTTTTATATTTAGGTTTCCCTCTGTTCTCTCCTGTATAGATAGATGAATTTGGAACTCTAAATCCAACATGGTTTGTAGTAGCTCTTTGAAACTTGACAAAATAAAGGAGTTCTCAGTTTTGTCCCTATGGATTGTTTCCTCTTCAAGTAGCCCTAGGCAAACACTCTGGAAAAGCACTTTCATTGAGAGGGGTTGCCAAGCTTCTAAGAAATAACGAGTTTCCGAAATACCAGCAAATACTTTTTCACCCAATCTTGATGATACTTGGTGGTAATGATCAGTACACAAGTCCCACTTGGCTCACCAAATTTTGTTCTTCTAGGTTGAAACGTTCGTCTACAATAGTAGTTTTTATATTTAGGTTTCCCTCTGTTCTCTCCTATATAGATAGATGAATTTGGAACTCTAAATGCAACATGGTTTGTACTAGCTCTTTGAAACTTGACAAAATAAAGGAGTTCTCAGTTTTGTCTGTACGGTTAGTTTCCTCTTCTTGTAGCCCTAGGCACAGACTGTGGAAAAGCACTTTCATTTAGAGTGGTTGCCAGGCTTCTAAGAAATTACAAGTGTCCGAAATACTAGCAAATATTTTTTCACCCAATCTTGATGATACTTGGTGGTAATGATCAGTACACAAATCCCACTAGGCTCACCAAATTTTGTTCTTCTAGGTTGAAGCGTTCGTCTACAGTAGCTGTTTTTATATTTAGGTTTCTCTCCGTTCTCTCCTATCTAGATAGATGAATTTGGAACTCTAAATCCAACATGGATTGTAGTAGCTCTTTGAACTTGAAAAAATAAAGGAGTTCTCAGTTTTGTCTCTATGGTTTGTTTCCTCTTCAAGTAGCCCTAGGCACAGACTGTGGAAAACCACTTTCATTGAGAGGGGTTGCCAGGCTTCTAAGAAAAAACGAGTTTCCGAAATACCAGCAAAAATTTTTTCAACCAATCTTGATGATACTTGGTGGTAATGATCAGTACACAGATCCCACTTGGCTCACCAAATTTTGTTCTTCTAGGTTGAAACGTTCGTCTACAGTAGCAGTTTTTATATTTAGGTTTCACTCTGTTCTCTCATATATAGATAGATGAATTAGGAACTCTAAATCCAACAGGGTTTATAGTAGCTCTTTGAAACTTGACAAAATAAAGGAGTTCTCAGTTTTCTCTCTATGGTTTGTTTCCTCTTCAAGTAGCCCTAGGCACAGAATGTGGAAAAGCACTTTCATTGAGAGGGGTTGCCAAGCTTCTAAGAAATAACGAGTTTCCGAAATACCAGCAAATTTTTTTCACCCAATCTTGATGATACTTGGTGGTAATGATCAGTACACAAATCCCACTTGGCTCACCAAATTTTGTTCTTCTAGGTTGAAGCTTTCGTCTACAGTAGCACTTTTTATATTTAGGTTTCACTCTGTTCTCTCATATATAGATAGATGGAACACTAAATCCAACATGGTTTGTAGTAGCTCTTTGGAACTTGACAAAATAAAGGTTTTCTCAATTTTGTCTCTATGGTTTGTTTCCTCTTCAAGTAGCCCTAGGCACAGACTGTGGAAAAGCACTTTCATTGAGAGGGGTTGCCAAGCTTCTAAGAAATTACAAGTATCCGAAATACCAGCAAATATTTTTTCACCCAATCTTGATGATACTTGGTGGCAATGATCAGTACATAAATCCCACTAGGCTCACCAAATTTTCTTCTTCTAGGTTGAAGCGTTCGTCTACAGTAGCAGTTTTAATATTTAGGATTCACTCTGTTCTCTCATATATAGATAGATGGAACACTAAATCCAACATGGTTTGTAGTAGCTCTTTGGAACTTGACAAAATAAAGGTTTTCTTAATTTTGTCTCTATGGTTTGTTTCCTCTTCAAGTAGCCCTATGCACAGACTGTGGAAAAGCAATTTCACTGAGCGTGGTTGCCATTTTCTAAGAAATTACAAGTTTCCGAAACACCAGCAAATATTTTTTCACCCAATCTTGATGATACTAGGTGGTAATGATCAGTACACAAATCCCACTTGGCTCACCAAATTTTGTTCTTCTAGGTTGAAGCGTTCGTTTACAGTAGTAGTTTTTATATTTAGGTTTCTCTCTGTTCTCTCCTATATAGATAGATGAATTTGGAACTCTAAATCCAACATGGAAAGTAGTAGCTCTTTGAAACTTGACAAAATAAAGGAGTTCTCAGTTTTGTCTCTATGGTTTGTTTCCTCTTCAAGTAGCCCTAGGCACAGACTGTGGAAAGCACTTTCATTGAGATGGGTTACCAAGCTACTAAGAAATAACGAGTTTCCAAAATACCAGCAAATATTTTTTCACCCAAACTTGATGATACTTGGTGGTAATGATCAGTACACAAATCCCACTTGGCTCACCATATTTTGTTCTTCTAGGTTGAAGCGTTCGTCTACAATAGCAGTTTTTATATTTAGGTTTCCCTCTGTTCTCTCCTATATAGATAGATGAATTTGGAACTCTAAATCCAACATCGTTTGTAGAAGCTCTTTGAAACTTGACAAAATAAAGGAGTTCTCAGTTTTGTCTCTATGGTTTGTTTCCTCTTCAGTAGCCCTAGGCACAGACTGTGGAAAAGTACTTTCATTGAGAGGTGTTGCCAAGCTTCTAAGAAATAACGAGTTTCCGAAATACCAGCAAATATTTTTTCAAACAAACTGGATGATACTTGGTGGTAATGATCAGTACACTAATCCCACTAGGCTCACCAAATTTTGTTCTTCTAGGTTGAAGCGTTCGTCTAAAATAGCAGTTTTTATATTTAGGATTCCCTCTGTTCTCTCCTATATAGATTGATGAATTTGGAACTCTAATTCCAACATGGTTTATAGTAGCTCTTTGAAACTTGACAAAATAAAGGAGTTCTCAGTTTTGTTTCTATGGTTTGTTTCCTCTTCATGTAGCCCTAGGCACAGACTGTGGAAAAGCACTTTCATTGAGAGGGGTTGCCAGGCTTCTAAGAAATAACGAGTTTCCGAAATACCAGCAAAAATTTTTTCACCCAATCTTGATGATACTTGGTGGTAATGATCAGTACACAAATCCCACTAGGCTCACCAAATTTTTTTCTTCTAGGTTGAAGCGTTCGTTTACAGTAGCAGTTTTTATATTTAGGTTTCACTCTGTTCTCTCCTATATAGATAGATGAATTTAGAACTCTAAATCCAACATGGTTTGTAGTAGCTCTTTGAAACTTGACAAAATGAAGTAGTTCTCAGTTTTGTCTCTATGGTTTGATTCATCTTCAAGTAGCCCTAGGCACAGACTGTGGAAAAGCACTTTCATTGAGAGGGATTGCCAAGCTTCTGAGAAATAACAAATTTCCGAAATACCAGCAAATATTTTTTCACCCAATCCTGATGATACTTGGTGGTAAGGATCAGTACACAAATCCCACTTTGCTCACCAAATTTTGTTCTTCTAGGTTGAAGCGTTCGTCTACAGTAGCAGTTTTTATATTTAGGTTTCTCTCTGTTCTCTCCTATATAGATAGATGAATTTGGAACTCTAAATCCAACATGGATAGTAGTAGCTCCTTGAAACTTGACAAAATAAAGGAGTTCTCAGTTTTCTCTCTATGGTTTGTTTCCTCTTCAAGTAGCCCTAGGCACAGAATGTGGAAAAGCACTTTCATTTAGTGGGGTTGCCAAGCTTCTAAGAAATAACGAGTTTCCAAAATACCAGCAAATATTTTTTCACCCAATCTTGATGATACTTGGTGGTAATGATCAGTACACAAATCCCACTTGGCTCACCAAATTTTGTTCTTCAAGTTTGAAGCGTTCGTCTACAGTAGGAGTTTTTATATTTAGGTTTCACTCTGTTCTCTCATATATAGATAGATGAATTTGGAACACTAAATCCAACATCGTTTGTAGTAGCTCTTTGGAACTTGACAAAGTAAATTTTTTCTCAGTTTTGTCTCTATGGTTTGTTTCCTCTTCAAGTAGCCCTAGGCACAGACAGTGGAAAAGGACTTTCATGGAGCGTGGTTGCCAATTTCTAAGAAATTACAAGTTTCCGAAACACCAGCAAATATTTTTTCTCCCAATCTTGATGATACTAGGTGGTAATGATCAGTACGCAAATCCCACTTGGCTCACCAAATTTTGTTCTTCTAGGTTGAAGCGTTCGTTTACAGTAGCAGTTTTTATATTTAGGTTTCTCTCTGTTCTTGCCTATATAGATAGATGAATTTGGAACTCTAAATCCAACATGGATAGTAGTAGCTCTTTGAAACTTGACAAAATAAAGGAGTTCTCAGTTTTGTCTCTATGGTTTGTTTCCTCTTTAAGTAGCCCTAGGCACAGACTGTGGAAAAGCACGTTCACTGAGAGTGGTTGCCAAGCTTCTAAGAAATTACAAGTTTCCGAAACAACAGCAAATATTTTTTCACCCAATCTGGATGATACTTGGTGGTAATGATCAGTACACAAATCCCACTTGGCTCACCAAATTTTGTTCTTCTAGGTTGAAACGTTACTCTACAATAGCAGTTTTTATATTTAGGTTTCCCTCTGTTCTCTCCTGTATAGATAGATGAATTTGGAACTCTAAATCCAACATGGTTTGTAGTAGCTCTTTGAAACTTGACAAAATAAAGGAGTTCTCAGTTTTTTCCCTATGGATTGTTTCCTCTTCAAGTAGCCCTAGGCAAACACTGTGGAAAAGCACTTTCATTGAGAGGGGTTGCCAAGCTTCTAAGAAATAACGAGTTTCCGAAATACCAGCAAATACTTTTTCACCCAATCTTGATGATACTTGGTGGTAATGATCAGTACACAAGTCCCACTTGGCTCACCAAATTTTGTTCTTCTAGGTTGAAGAGTTCGTCTACAGAAGCAGTTTTTATATTTAGGTTTCCCTCTCTTCTGTCCTATATAGATATATGAATTTGGAACTCTAAATCCAACATGGTTTGTAGTAGCTCTTTGAAACTTGACAAAATAAAGGAGTTCTCAGTTTTGTTTCTATGTTTTGTTTCCTCTTCAAGTAGCCATAGTCACAGACTGTGGAAAAGCACTTTCATTGAGAGTGGTTGCCAGGCTTCTAAGAAATTACAACTCTCCGAAATACCAGCAAATATTTTTTCACCCAATCTTGATGATACTTGGTGGTAATGATCAGTACACAAATCCAACTAGGCTCACCAAATTTTGTTCTTCTAGGTTGAAGCGTTCGTTTACAGTAGCAGTTTTTATATTTAGGTTTCTCTCCGTTCTCTTCTATATAGATAGATGAATTTGAAACTCTAAATCCAACATGGATTGTAGTAGCTCTTTGAAACTTGACAAAATAAAGGAGTTCTCAGTTTTGCCTCTATGGTTTGTTTCCTCTTCAAGTAGCCCTAGGCACAGACTGTGGAAAACCACTTTCATTGAGAGGGGTTGCCAAGCTTCTAAGAAATAACGAGTTTCCGAAATACCAGCAAAAATTTTTTCAACCAATCTTGATGATACTGGGTGGTAATGATCAGTACACAGATCCCACTTGGCTCACCAAATTTTGTTCTTCTAGGTTGAAGCGTTCGTCTACAGTAGCAGTTTTTATATTTAGGTTGCACTCTGTTCTCTCATATATAGATAGATGAATTAGGAACTCTAAATCCAACAGGGTTTATAGTAGCTCTTTGAAACTTGACAAAATAAAGGAGTTCTCAGTTTTCTCTCTATGGTTTGTTTCCTCTTCAAGTAGCCCTAGGCACAGAATGTGGAAAAGCACTTTCATTTAGAGGGGTTGCCAAGCTTCTAAGAAATAACGAGTTTCCGAAATACCAGCAAATATTTTTTCACCCAATCTTGATGATACTTGGTGGTAATGATCAGTACACAAATCCCACTTGGCTCACCAAATTTTGTTCTTCTAGGTTGAAGCGTTCGTCTACAGTAGCAGTTTTTATATTTAGGTTTCACTCTGTTCTCTCATATATAGATAGATGAATTTGGAACACTAAATCCAACATGGTTTGTAGTAGCTCTTTGGAACTTGACAAAATAAAGGTTTTCTCAATTTTGTCTCTATGGTTTGTTTTTTCTTCAAGTAGCCCTATGCACAGACTGTGGAAAAGCACTTTCACGGAGCGTGGTTGCCAATTTCTAAGAAATTACAAGTTTCCGAAACACCAGCAAATATTTTTTCACCCAATCTTGATGACACTTGGTGGTAATGATCAGTACACAAATCCCACTTGGCTCACCAAATTTTGTTTTTCTAGGTTGAAGCGTTCGTTTACAGTAGCAATTTTTATTTTTAGGTTTCTCTCTGTTCTCGCCTATATAGATAGATGAATTTGGAACTCTAAATCCAACATGGATAGTAGTAGCTCTTTGAAACGTGACAAAATAAAGGAGTTCTCAGTTTTGTCTCTATGGTTTGTTTCCTCTTCAAGTAGCCCTAGGCACAGACTGTGGAAAAGCACTTTCATTGAGAGTGGTTGCCAAGCTTCTAAGAAATTATAAGTTTCCGAAACACCAGCAAATATTTTTTCACCCAATCTTGATGATACTTGGTGGTAATGATCAGTACACAAATCCCACTTGGCTCACCAAATTTTGTTCTTCTAGGTTGAAACGTTCGTCTACAATAGTAGTTTTTATATTTAGGTTTCCCTCTGTTCTCTCCTGTATAGATAGATGAATTTGGAACTCTAAATCCAACATGGTTTGTAGTAGCTCTTTGAAACTTGACAAAATAAAGGAGTTCTCAGTTTTGTCCCTATGGATTGTTTCCTCTTCAAGTAGCCCTAGGCAAACACTGTGGAAAAGCACTTTCATTGAGAGGGGTTGCCAAGCTTTTAAGAAATAACGAGTTTCCGAAATACCAGCAAATACTTTTTCACCCAATCTTGATGATACTTGGTGGTAATGATCAGTACACAAATCCCACTAGGCTCACCAAATTTTGTTCTTCTAGGTTGAAGCGTTCGTCTACAGTAGCTGTTTTTATATTTAGGTTTCTCTCCATTCTCTCCTATATAGATAGATGAATTTGGAACTCTAAATCCAACATGGATTGTAGTAGCTCTTTGAAACTTGAAAAAATAAAGGAGTTCTCAGTTTTGTCTCTATGGTTTGTTTCCTCTTCAAGTAGCCCTAGGCACAGACTGTGGAAAAGCACTTTCATTGAGAGGGGTTGCCAAGCTTCTAAGAAATAACGAGTTTCCGAAATACCAGCAAAAATTTTTTCAACCAATCTTGATGATACTTGGTGGTAATGATCAGTACACAGATCCCACTTGGCTCACCAAATTTTGTTCTTCTAGGTTGAAGCGTTCGTCTACAGTAGCAGTTTTTATATTAGGTTTCACTCTGTTCTCTCATATATAGATAGATGAATTAGGAACTCTAAATCCAACAGGGTTTATAGTAGCTCTTTGAAACTTGACAAAATAAAGGAGTTCTCAGTTTTCTCTCTATGGTTTGTTTCCTCTTCAAGTAGCCCTATTCACAGAATGTGGAAAAGCCCTTTCATTTAGAGGGGTTGCCAAGCTTCTAAGAAATAACGAGTTTCCGAAATACCAGCAAATATTTTTTCAAACAAACTTGATGATACTTGGTGGTAATGATCAGTACACTAATCCCACTAGGCTCACCAAATTTTGTTCTTCTAGGTTGAAGCGTTCGTCTACAATAGCAGTTTTTATATTTAGGATTCCCTCTGTTCTCTCCTATATAGATTGATGAATTTGGAACTCTAAATCCAACATGGTTTATAGTAGCTCTTTGAAACTTCACAAAATAAAGGAGTTCTGAGTTTTATCTCTGTGGTTTGTTTCCTCTTCAAGTAGCCCTAGGCACAGACTGTGGAAAACCACTTTCATTGAGAGGGGTTGCCACGCTTCTAAGAAATAACGAGTTTCCGAAATACCAGCAAATATTTTTTCACCCAATCTCGATGATACTTGGTGGTAATGATCAGTACACAAATCCCACTTGGCTCACCAAATTTTGTTCTTCTACGTTGAAGCTTCGTCTACAGTCGCAGTTTTTATATTTAGGTTTCCCTCTGTTCTCTCCTTTATAGATAGATGTATTTATAACACTAAATCCAACATGGTTTGTAGTAGCTCTTCGAAACTTGACAAAATAAAGGAGTTCTCAGTTTTGTCTCTATGGTTTGTTTCCTCTTTAAGTAGCCCTAGGCACAGACTGAGGAAAAGCACTTTCATTGAGAGGGGTTGCCAAGCTTCTAAGAAATAACGAGTTTCCGAAATACCAGCAAATATTTTTTCACCCAATCTTGATGATACTTTGTGGTAATGATCAGTACACAAATCCAACTTGGCTCACCAAATTTTGTTCTTCTAGGTTGCAGCGTTCGTCTACAGTAGCAGTTTTTATATTTAGGTTTCCCTCTGTTCTCTCCTCTATAGATAGATGAATTTGGAACTCTAAATCCAACATGGATTGTAGTAGCTCTTTGAAACTTGACAAAATAAAGGAGTTCTCTTTTTTGTCTCTTTGGCTTGTTTCCTTTTCAAGTAGCCCTAGGCACAGACTGTGGAAAAGCACTTTCATTGAGAGGGGTTGCCAAGCTTCTAAGAAATAACGAGTTTCCGAAATACCAGCAAATATTTTTTCACCCAATCTTGATGATAATTGGTGGTAATGATCAGTACACAAATCCCAATTGGCTCACCAAATTTTGTTCTTCTAGGTTGAAGCGTTCGTCTACAGTAGCAGTTTTTATATTTAGGTTTCACTCTGTTCTCTCATATATAGATAGATGAATTTGGAACTCTAAATCCAACATGGTTTGTAGTAGCTCTTTGAAACTTGACAAAATAAAGGAGTTCTCAGTTTTGTCTCTATGGTTTGTTTCCTCTTCAAATAGCCCTAGGCACAGACTGTGGAAAAGCACTTTCATTGAGAGGGGTTGCCAGGCTTCTAAGAAATTAAAAGTTTCCGAAATACCAGCAATATTTTTTCACCCAATCTTTATGATACTTGGTGGTAATGATCAGTACACAGATCCCACTTGGCTCACCAAATTTTGTTCTTCTAGGTTGAAGCGTTCGTCTACAGTAGCAGTTTTTATATTAGGTTTCACTCTGTTCTCTCATATATAGATAGATGAATTAGGAACTCTAAATCCAACAGGGTTTATAGTAGCTCTTTGAAACTTGACAAAATAAAGGAGTTCTCAGTTTTCTCTCTATGGTTTGTTTCCTCTTCAAGTAGCCCTAGGCACAGAATGTGGAAAAGCCCTTTCATTTAGAGGGGTTGCCAAGCTTCTAAGAAATAACGAGTTTCCGAAATACCAGCAAATATTTTTTCAAACAAACTTGATGATACTTGGTGGTAATGATCAGTACACTAATCCCACTAGGCTCACCAAATTTTGTTCTTCTAGGTTGAAGCGTTCGTCTACAATAGCAGTTTTTATATTTAGGATTCCCTCTGTTCTCTCCTATATAGATTGATGAATTTGGAACTCTAAATCCAACATGGTTTATAGTAGCTCTTTGAAACTTCACAAAATAAAGGAGTTCTGAGTTTTATCTCTGTGGTTTGTTTCCTCTTCAAGTAGCCCTAGGCACAGACTGTGGAAAACCACTTGCATTGAGAGGGGTTGCCACGCTTCTAAGAAATAACGAGTTTCCGAAATACCAGCAAATATTTTTTTCACCCAATCTCGATGATACTTGGTGGTAATGATCAGTACACAAATCCCACTTGGCTCACCAAATTTTGTTCTTCTACGTTGAAGCTTCGTCTACAGTCGCAGTTTTTATATTTAGGTTTCCCTCTGTTCTCTCCTTTATAGATAGATGTATTTGGAACACTAAATCCAACATGGTTTGTAGTAGCTCTTCGAAACTTGACAAAATAAAGGAGTTCTCAGTTTTGTCTCTATGGTTTGTTTCCTCTTTAAGTAGCCCTAGGCACAGACTGAGGAAAAGCACTTTCATTGAGAGGGGTTGCCAAGCTTCTAAGAAATAACGAGTTTCCGAAATACCAGCAAATATTTTTTCACCCAATCTTGATGATACTTTGTGGTAATGATCAGTACACAAATCCAACTTGGCTCACCAAATTTTGTTCTTCTAGGTTGCAGCGTTCGTCTACAGTAGCAGTTTTTATATTTAGGTTTCCCTCTGTTCTCTCCTCTATAGATAGATGAATTTGGAACTCTAAATCCAACATGGATTGTAGTAGCTCTTTGAAACTTGACAAAATAAAGGAGTTCTCATTTTTGTCTCTTTGGCTTGTTTCCTTTTCAAGTAGCCCTAGGCACAGACTGTGGAAAAGCACTTTCATTGAGAGGGGTTGCCAAGCTTCTAAGAAATAACGAGTTTCCGAAATACCAGCAAATATTTTTTCACCCAATCTTGATGATAATTGGTGGTAATGATCAGTACACAAATCCCAATTGGCTCACCAAATTTTGTTCTTCTAGGTTGAAGCGTTCGTCTACAGTAGCAGTTTTTATATTTAGGTTTCACTCTGTTCTCTCATATATAGATAGATGAATTTGGAACTCTAAATCCAACATGGTTTGTAGTAGCTCTTTGAAACTTGACAAAATAAAGGAGTTCTCAGTTTTGTCTCTATGGTTTGTTTCCTCTTCAAATAGCCCTAGGCACAGACTGTGGAAAAGCACTTTCATTGAGAGGGGTTGCCAGGCTTCTAAGAAATTAAAAGTTTCCGAAATACCAGCAATATTTTTTCACCCAATCTTTATGATACTTGGTGGTAATGATCAGTACACAGATCCCACTTGGCTCACCAAATTTTGTTCTTCTAGGTTGAAGCGTTCGTCTACAGTAGCAGTTTTTATATTAGGTTTCACTCTGTTCTCTCATATATAGATAGATGAATTAGGAACTCTAAATCCAACAGGGTTTATAGTAGCTCTTTGAAACTTGACAAAATAAAGGAGTTCTCAGTTTTCTCTCTATGGTTTGTTTCCTCTTCAAGTAGCCCTAGGCACAGAATGTGGAAAAGCCCTTTCATTTAGAGGGGTTGCCAAGCTTCTAAGAAATAACGAGTTTCCGAAATACCAGCAAATATTTTTTCAAACAAACTTGATGATACTTGGTGGTAATGATCAGTACACTAATCCCACTAGGCTCACCAAATTTTGTTCTTCTAGGTTGAAGCGTTAGTCTACAATAGCAGTTTTTATATTTAGGATTCCCTCTGTTCTCTCCTATATAGATTGATGAATTTGGAACTCTAAATCCAACATGGTTTATAGTAGCTCTTTGAAACTTCACAAAATAAAGGAGTTCTGAGTTTTATCTCTGTGGTTTGTTTCCTCTTCAAGTAGCCCTAGGCACAGACTGTGGAAAACCACTTTCATTGAGAGGGGTTGCCACGCTTCTAAGAAATAACGAGTTTCCGAAATACCAGCAAATATTTTTTCACCCAATCTCGATGATACTTGGTGGTAATGATCAGTACACAAATCCCACTTGGCTCACCAAATTTTGTTCTTCTACGTTGAAGCTTCGTCTACAGTCGCAGTTTTTATATTTAGGTTTCCCTCTGTTCTCTCCTTTATAGATAGATGTATTTGGAACACTAAATCCAACATGGTTTGTAGTAGCTCTTCGAAACTTGACAAAATAAAGGAGTTCTCAGTTTTGTCTCTATGGTTTGTTTCCTCTTTAAGTAGCCCTAGGCACAGACTGAGGAAAAGCACTTTCATTGAGAGGGGTTGCCAAGCTTCTAAGAAATAATGAGTTTCCGAAATACCAGCAAATATTTTTTCACCCAATCTTGATGATACTTTGTGGTAATGATCAGTACACAATTCCAACTTGGCTCACCAAATTTGGTTCTTCTAGGTTGCAGCGTTCGTCTACAGTAGCAGTTTTTATATTTAGGTTTCCCTCTGTTCTCTCCTCTATAGATAGATGAATTTGGAACTCTAAATCCAACATGGATTGTAGTAGCTCTTTGAAACTTGACAAAATAAAGGAGTTCTCATTTTTGTCTCTTTGGCTTGTTTCCTTTTCAAGTAGCCCTAGGCACAGACTGTGGAAAAGCACTTTCATTGAGAGGGGTTGCCAAGCTTCTAAGAAATAACGAGTTTCCGAAATACCAGCAAATATTTTTTCACCCAATCTTGATGATAATTGGTGGTAATGATCAGTACACAAATCCCAATTGGCTCACCAAATTTTGTTCTTCTAGGTTGAAGCGTTCGTCTACAGTAGCAGTTTTTATATTTAGGTTTCACTCTGTTCTCTCATATATAGATAGATGAATTTGGAACTCTAAATCCAACATGGTTTGTAGTAGCTCTTTGAAACTTGACAAAATAAAGGAGTTCTCAGTTTTGTCTCTATGGTTTGTTTCCTCTTCAAATAGCCCTAGGCACAGACTGTGGAAAAGCACTTTCATTGAGAGGGGTTGCCAGGCTTCTAAGAAATTAAAAGTTTCCGAAATACCAGCAATATTTTTTCACCCAATCTTTATGATACTTGGTGGTAATGATCAGTACACAAATCCCACTAGGCTCACCAAATTTTTTTCTTCTAGGTTGAAGCGTTCGTTTACAGTAGCAGTTTTTATATTTAGGTTTCACTCTGTTCTCTCCTATATAGATAGATGAATTTAGAACTCTAAATCCAACATGGTTTGTAGTAGCTCTTTGAAACTTGACAAAATGAAGTAGTTCTCAGTTTTGTCTCTATGGTTTGATTCATCTTCAAGTAGCCCTAGGCACAGACTGTGGAAAAGAACTTTCATTGAGAGGGATTGCCAAGCTTCTTAGAAATAACAAATTTCCGAAATACCAGCAAATATTTTTTCACCCAATCCTGATGATACTTGGTGGTAAGGATCAGTACACAAATCCCACTTTGCTCACCAAATTTTGTTCTTCTAGGTTGAAGCGTTCGTCTACAGTAGCAGTTTTTATATTTAGGTTTCCCTCTGTTTTCTCTTATATAGATAGATGAATTTGGAACTCTAAATCCAACATGGTTTGTAGTAGCTCTTTGAAACGTGACAAAATAAAGGAGTTCTCTGTTTTGTCTCTATGGTTTGTTTCCTCTTCATGTAGCCCTAGGCACAGACTGAGGAAAAGCACTTTCATTGAGAGGGGTTGCCAAGCTTCTAAGAAATTACGATTTTCCGAAATACCAGCAAATATTTTTTCACCCAATCTTGATGATACTTGGTGGTAATGATCAGTACACAAATCCCACTTGGCTCACCAAATTTTGTTCTTCTAGGTTGAAGCGTTCGTCTACAGTAGCAGTTTTTATATTTAGGTTTCACTCTGTTCTCTCCTGTATAGATAGATGAATTTGGAACTCTAAATCCAACATGGTTTGTAGTAGCTCTTTGAAACTTGACAAAATAAAGGAGTTCTCAGTTTTGTCCCTATGGATTGTTTCCTCTTCAAGTAGCCCTAGGCAAACACTGTGGAAAAGCACTTTCATTTAGAGGGGTTGCCAAGCTTCTAAGAAATAACGAGTTTCCGAAATACCAGCAATATTTTTTCACCCAATCTTGATGATACTTGGTGGTAATGATCAGTACACAAATCCCACTAGGCTCACCAAATTTTTTTCTTCTAGGTTGAAGCGTTCGTTTTGCAGTAGCTGTTTTTATATTTAGGTTTCTCTGTTCTCTCCCATATAGATAGATGAATTTGGAACTCTAAATCCAACATGGGTTGTAGTAGCTCTTTGAAACTTGAAAAAATAAAGGAGTTCTCAGTTTTCTCTCTATGGTATGATTCATCGTCAAGTAGCCCTAGGCACAGACTGTGGAAAAGCACTTTCATTGAGAGGGGTTGCCAAGCTTCTAAGAAATAACGAGTTTCCGAAATACCAGCAAAAATTTTTTCAACCTATCTTGATGATACTTGGTGGTAATGATCAGTATACAGATCCCACTTGGCTCACCAAATTTTGTTCTTCTATGTTGAAGCGTTCGTCTACAGTAGCAGTTTTTATATTTAGGTTTCACTCTGTTCTCTCATATATAGATAGATGAATTAGGAACTCTAAATCAAACAGGGTTTATAGTAGCTCTTTGAAACTTGACAAAATAAAGGAGTTCACAGTTTTCTCTCTATGGTTTGTTTCCTCTTCAAGTAGCCCTAGGAACAGAATGTGGAAAAGCACTTTGATTTACAGGGGTTGCCAAGCTTCTAAGAAATAACGAGTTTCCGAAGTACCAGCAAATATTTTTTCACCCAATCTTGATGACACTTGGTGGTAATGATCAGTACACAAATCCCACTTGGCTCACCAAATTTTGTTCTTCTAGGTTGAAGCGTTCGTCTACAGTAGCAGTTTTTATATTTAGGTTTCACTCTGTTCTCTCATATATAGATAGATGAATTTGGAACACTAAATCCAACATGGTTTGTAGTAGCTCTTTGGAACTTGACAAAATAAAGGTTTTCTCAATTTTGTCTCTATGGTTTGTTTCCTCTTCAAGTAGCCCTAGGCACAGACTGTGGAAAAGAACTTTCACTGAGCGTGGTTGCCAATTTCTAAGAAATTACAAGTTTCCGAAACACCAGCAAATATTTTTTCACCCAATCTTGATGATACTAGGTGGTAATGATCAGTACACAAATCCCACTTGGCTCACCAAATTTTGTTCTTCTAGGTTGAAGCGTTCGTTTACAGTAGCAGTTTTTATATTTAGGTTTCTCTCTGTTCTCTCCTATATAGATAGATGAATTTGGAACTCTAAATCCAACATGGATAGTAGTAGCTCTTTGAAACGTGACAAAATAAAGGAGTTCTCAGTTTTGTCTCTATGGTTTGTTTCCTCTTCAAGTAGCCCTAGGCACAGACTCTGGAAAAGCACTTTCATTGAGAGTGGTTGCCAAGCTTCTAAGAAATTACAAGTTTCCGAAACACCAGCAAATATTTTTTCACCCAATCTTGATGATACTTGGTGGTAATGATCAGTACACAAATCCCACTTGGCTCACCAAATTTTGTTCTTCTAGGTTGAAACGTTCGTCTACAATAGTAGTTTTTATATTTAGGTTTCCCTCTGTTCTCTCCTGTATAGATAGATGAATTTGGAACTCTAAATCCAACATGGTTTGTAGTAGCTCTTTGAAACTTGACAAAATAAAGGAGTTCTCAGTTTTGTCCCTATGGATTGTTTCCTCTTCAAGTAGCCCTAGGCAAACACTGTGGAAAAGCACTTTCATTGAGAGGGGTTGCCAAGCTTTTAAGAAATAACGAGTTTCCGAAATACCAGCAAATACTTTTTCACCCAATCTTGATGATACTTGGTGGTAATGATCAGTACACAAATTCCACTAGGCTCACCAAATTTTGTTCTTCTAGGTTGAAGCGTTCGTCTACAGTAGCTGTTTTTATATTTAGGTTTCTCTCCATTCTCTCCTATATAGATAGATGAATTTGGAACTCTAAATCCAACATGGATTGTAGTAGCTCTTTGAAACTTGAAAAAATAAAGGAGTTCTCAGTTTTGTCTCTATGGTTTGTTTCCTCTTCAAGTAGCCCTAGGCACAGACTGTGGAAAAGCACTTTCATTGAGAGGGGTTGCCAAGCTTCTAAGAAATAACGAGTTTCCAAAATACCAGCAAAAATTTTTTCAACCAATCTTGATGATACTTGGTGTTAATGATCAGTACACAGATCCCACTTGGCTAACCAAATTTTGTTCTTCTAGGTTGAAGCGTTCGTCTACAGTAGCAGTTTTTATATTAGGTTTCACTCTGTTCTCTCATATATAGATAGATGAATTAGGAACTCTAAATCCAACAGGGTTTATAGTAGCTCTTTGAAACTTGACAAAATAGAGGAGTTCTCAGTTTTCTCTCTATGGTTTGTTTCCTCTTCAAGTAGACCTAGGCACAGAATGTGGAAAAGCCCTTTCATTTAGAGGGGTTGCCAAGCTTCTAAGAAATAACGAGTTTCCGAAATACCAGCAAATATTTTTTCAAACAAACTTGATGATACTTGGTGGTAATGATCAGTACACTAATCCCACTAGGCTCACCAAATTTTGTTCTTCTAGGTTGAAGCGTTCGTCTACAATAGCAGTTTTTATATTTAGGATTCCCTCTGTTCTCTCCTATATAGATTGATGAATTTGGAACTCTAAATCCAACATGGTTTATAGTAGCTCTTTGAAACTTCACAAAATAAAGGAGTTCTGAGTTTTATCTCTGTGGTTTGTTTCCTCTTCAAGTAGCCCTAGGCATAGACTGTGGAAAACCACTTTCATTGAGAGGGGTTGCCACGCTTCTAAGAAATAACGAGTTTCCGAAATACCAGCAAATATTTTTTCACCCAATCTCGATGATACTTGGTGGTAATGATCAGTACACAAATCCCACTTGGCTCACCAAATTTTGTTCTTCTACGTTGAAGCGTTCGTCTACAGTCGCAGTTTTTATATTTAGGTTTCCCTCTGTTCTCTCCTTTATAGATAGATGTATTTGGAACACTAAATCCAACATGGTTTGTAGTAGCTCTTCGAAACTTGACAAAATAAAGGAGTTCTCAGTTTTGTCTCTATGGTTTGTTTCCTCTTTAAGTAGCCCTAGGCACAGACTGAGGAAAAGCACTTTCATTGAGAGGGGTTGCCAAGCTTCTAAGAAATAACGAGTTTCCGAAATACCAGCAAATATTTTTTCACCCAATCTTGATGATACTTTGTGGTAATGATCAGTACACAAATCCAACTTGGCTCACCAAATTTTGTTCTTCTAGGTTGCAGCGTTCGTCTACAGTAGCAGTTTTTATATTTAGGTTTCCCTGTGTTCTCTCCTCTATAGATAGATGAATTTGGAACTCTAAATCCAACATGGATTGTAGTAGCTCTTTGAAACTTGACAAAATAAAGGAGTTCTCATTTTGTCTCTTTGGCTTGTTTCCTTTTCAAGTAGCCCTAGGCACAGATTGTGGAAAAGCACTTTCATTGAGAGGGGTTGCCAAGCTTCTAAGAAATAACGAGTTTCCGAAATACCAGCAAATATTTTTTCACCCAATCTTGATGATAATTGGTGGTAATGATCAGTACACAAATCCCAATTGGCTCACCAAATTTTGTTCTTCTAGGTTGAAGCGTTCGTCTACAGTAGCAGTTTTTATATTTAGGTTTCACTCTGTTCTCTCATATAGATAGATGAATTTGGAACTCTAAATCCAACATGGTTTGTAGTAGCTCTTTGAAACTTGACAAAATCAAGGAGTTCTCAGTTTTGTCTCTATGGTTTGTTTCCTCTTCAAATAGCCCTAGGCACAGACTGTGGAAAAGCACTTTCATTGAGAGGGGTTGCCAGGCTTCTAAGAAATTAAAAGTTTCCGAAATACCAGCAATATTTTTTCACCCAATCTTGATGATACTTGGTGGTAATGATCAGTACACAAATCCCACTAGGCTCACCAATTTTTTTTCTTCTAGGTTGAAGCGTTCGTTTACAGTAGCAGTTTTTATATTTAGGTTTCACTCTGTTCTCTCCTATATAGATAGATGAATTTAGAACTCTAAATCCAACATGGTTTGTAGTAGCTCTTTGAAACTTGACAAAATGAAGTAGTTCTCAGTTTTGTCTCTATGGTTTGATTCATCTTCAAGTAGCCCTAGGCACAGACTGTGGAAAAGCACTTTCATTGAGAGGGATTGCCAAGCTTCTGAGAAATAACAAATTTCCGAAATACTAGCAAATATTTTTTCACCCAATCCTGATGATAATTGGTGGTAAGGATCAGTACACAAATCCCACTTTGCTCACCAAATTTTGTTCTTCTAGGTTGAAGCGTTCGTCTACAGTAGCAGTTTTTATATTTAGGTTCCCTCTGTTTTCTCTTATATAGATAGATGAATTTGGAACTCTAAATCCAACATGGTTTGTAGTAGCTCTTTGAAACGTGACAAAATAAAGGAGTTCTCTGTTTTGTCTCTATGGTTTGTTTCCTCTTCAAGTAGCCCTAGGCACAAACTGAGGAAAAGCACTTTCATTGAGAGGGGTTGCCAAGCTTCTAAGAAATTACGATTTTCCGAAATACCAGCAAATATTTTTTCACCCAATCTTGATGATACTTGGTGGTAATGATCAGTACACAAATCCCACTTGGCTCACCAAATTTTGTTCTTCTAGGTTGAAGCGTTCGTCTACAGTAGCAGTTTTTATATTTAGGTTTCACTCTGTTCTCTCCTATATAGATAGATGAATTTAGAACTCTAAATCCAACATGGTTTGTAGTAGCTCTTTGAAACTTGACAAAATCAAGGAGTTCTCAGTTTTGTCTCTATGGTTTGTTTCCTCTTCAAATAGCCCTAGGCACAGACTGTGGAAAAGCACTTTCATTGAGAGGGGTTGCCAGGCTTCTAAGAAATTACAAGTTTCCGAAATACCAGCAATATTTTTTCACCCAATCTTGATGATACTTGGTGGTAATGATCAGTACACAAATCCCACTAGGCTCACCAAATTTTTTTCTTCTAGGTTGAAGCGTTCGTTTACAGTAGCTGTTTTTATATTTAGGATTCTCTGTTCTCTCCCATATAGATAGATGAATTTGGAACTCTAAATCCAACATGGGTTGTAGTAGCTCTTTGAATCTTCAAAAAATAAAGGAGTTCTCAGTTTTCTCTCTATGGTATGATTCATCGTCAAGTAGCCCTAGGCACAGACTGTGGAAAAGCACTTTCATTGAGAGGGGTTGCCAAGCTTCTAAGAAATAACGAGTTTCCGAAATACCAGCAAAAATTTTTTCAACCTATCTTGATGATACTTGGTGGTAATGATCAGTATACAGATCCCACTTGGCTCACCAAATTTTGTTCTTCTATGTTGAAGCGTTCGTCTACAGTAGCAGTTTTTATATTTAGGTTTCACTCTGTTCTCTCATATATAGATAGATGAATTAGGAACTCTAAATCAAACAGGATTTATAGTAGCTCTTTGAAACTTGACAAAATAAAGGAGTTGTCAGTTTTCTCTCTATGGTTTGTTTCCTCTTCAAGTAGCCCTAGGAACAGAATGTGGAAAAGCACTTTGATTTAGAGGGGTTGCCAAGCTTCTAAGAAATAACGAGTTTCCGAAGTACCAGCAAATATTTTTTCACCCAATCTTGATGACACTTGGTGGTAATGATCAGTACACAAATCCCACTTGGCTCACCAAATTTTGTTCTTCTAGGTTGAAGCGTTCGTCTACAGTAGCAGTTTTTATATTTAGGTTTCACTCTGTTCTCTCATATATAGATAGATGAATTTGGAACACTAAATCCAACATGGTTTGTAGTAGCTCTTTGGAACTTGACAAAATAAAGGTTTTCTCAATTTTGTCTCTATGGTTTGTTTCCTCTTCAAGTAGCCCTAGGCACAGACTGTGGAAAAGCACTTTCACTGAGCATGGTTGCCAATTTCTAAGAAATTACAAGTTTCCGAAACACCAGCAAATATTTTTTCACCCAATCTTGATGATACAAGGTGGTAATGATCAGTACACAAATCCCACTTGGCTCACCAAATTTTGTTCTTCTAGGTTGAAGCGTTCGTTTACAGTAGCAGTTTTTATATTTAGGTTTCTCTCTGTTCTCTCCTATATAGATAGATGAATTTGGAACTCTAAATCCAACATGGATAGTAGTAGCTCCTTGAAACTTGACAAAATAAAGGAGATCTCAGTTTTCTCTCTATGGTTTGTTTCCTCTTCAAGTAGCCCTAGGCACAGAATGTGGAAAAGCACTTTCATTTAGTGGGGTTGCCAAGCTTCTAAGAAATAACGAGTTTCCAAAATACCAGCAAATATTTTTTCACCCAATCTTGATGATACTTGGTGGTAATGATCAGTACACAAATCCCACTTGGCTCACCAAATTTTGTTCTTCAAGGTTGAAGCGTTCGTCTACAGTAGGAGTTTTTATATTTAGGTTTCACTCTGTTCTCTCATATATAGATAGATGAATTTGGAACACTAAATCCAACATCCTTTGTAGTAGCTCTTTGGAACTTGACAAAGTAAATTTTTTCTCAGTTTTGTCTCTATGGTTTGTTTCCTCTTCAAGTAGCCCTAGGCACAGACAGTGGAAAAGGACTTTCACGGAGCGTGGTTGCCAATTTCTAAGAAATTACAAGTTTCCGAAACACCAGCAAATATTTTTTCTCCCAATCTTGATGATACTAGGTGGTAATGATCAGTACGCAAATCCCACTTGGCTCACCAAATTTTGTTCTTCTAGGTTGAAGCGTTCGTTTACAGTAGCAGTTTTTATATTTAGGTTTCTCTCTGTTCTTGCCTATATAGATAGATGAATTTGGAACTCTAAATCCAACATGGATAGTAGTAGCTCTTTGAAACTTGACAAAATAAAGGAGTTCTCTGTTTTGTCTCTATGGTTTGTTTCCTCTTTAAGTAGCCCTAGGCACAGACTGTGGAAAAGCACTTTCACTGAGAGTGGTTGCCAAGCTTCTAAGAAATTACAAGTTTCCGAAACAACAGCAAATATTTTTTCACCCAATCTGGATGATACTTGGTGGTAATGATCAGTACACAAATCCCACTTGGCTCACCAAATTTTGTTCTTCTAGGTTGAAACGTTACTCTACAATAGCAGTTTTTATATTTAGGTTTCCCTCTGTTCTCTCCTGTATAGATAGATGAATTTGGAACTCTAAATTCAACATGGTTTGTAGTAGCTCTTTGAAACTTGACAAAATAAAGGAGTTCTCAGTTTTTTCCCTATGGATTGTTTCCTCTTCAAGTAGCCCTAGGCAAACACTGTGGAAAAGCACTTTCATTGAGAGGGGTTGCCAAGCTTCTAAGAAATAACGAGTTTCCGAAATACCAGCAAATACTTTTTCACCCAATCTTGATGATACTTATTGGTAATGATCAGTACACAAGTCCCACTTGGCTCACCAAATTTTGTTCTTCTAGGTTGAAGAGTTCGTCTACAGAAGCAGTTTTTATATTTAGGTTTCCCTCTGTTCTGTCCTATATAGATATATGAATTTGGAACTCTAAATCCAACATGGTTTGTAGTAGCTCTTTGAAACTTGACAAAATAAAGGAGTTCTCAGTTTTGTTTCTATGTTTTGTTTCCTCTTCAAGTAGCCATAGTCACAGACTGTGGAAAAGCACTTTCATTGAGAGTGGTTGCCAGGCTTCTAAGATTACAACTGTCCGAAATACCAGCAAATATTTTTTCACCCAATCTTTCATTTAGAGGGGTTGCCAAGCTTCTAAGAAATAACGAGTTTCCGAAATACCAGCAAATATTTTTTCAAACAAACTTGATGATACTTGGTGGTAATGATCAGTACACTAATCCCACTAGGCTCACCAAATTTTGTTCTTCTAGGTTGAAGCGTTCGTCTACAATAGCAGTTTTTATATTTAGGATTCCCTCTGTTCTCTCCTATATAGATTGATGAATTTGGAACTCTAAATCCAACATGGTTTATAGTAGCTCTTTGAAACTTCACAAAATAAAGGAGTTCTGAGTTTTATCTCTGTGGTTTGTTTCCTCTTCAAGTAGCCCTAGGCACAGACTGTGGAAAACCACTTTCATTGAGAGGGGTTGCCACGCTTCTAAGAAATAACGAGTTTCCGAAATACCAGCAAATATTTTTTCACCCAATCTCGATGATACTTGGTGGTAATGATCAGTACACAAATCCCACTTGGCTCACCAAATTTTGTTCTTCTACGTTGAAGCGTTCGTCTACAGTCGCAGTTTTTATATTTAGGTTTCCCTCTGTTCTCTCCTTTATAGATAGATGTATTTGGAACACTAAATCCAACATGGTTTGTAGTAGCTCTTCGAAACTTGACAAAATAAAGGAGTTCTCAGTTTTGTCTCTATGGTTTGTTTCCTCTTTAAGTAGCCCTAGGCACAGACTGAGGAAAAGCACTTTCATTGAGAGGGGTTGCCAAGCTTCTAAGAAATAACGAGTTTCCGAAATACCAGCAAATATTTTTTCACCCAATCTTGATGATACTTTGTGGTAATGATCAGTACACAAATCCAACTTGGCTCACCAAATTTTGTTCTTCTAGGTTTCAGCGTTCGTCTACAGTAGCAGTTTTTATATATAGGTTTCCCTCTGTTCTCTCCTCTATAGATAGATGAATTTGGAACACTAAATCCAACATGGATTGTAGTAGCTCTTTGAAACTTGACAAAATAAAGGAGTTCTCATTTTTGTCTCTTTGGCTTGTTTCGTTTTCAAGTAGCCCTAGGCAGAGACTGTGGAAAAGCACTTTCATTGAGAGGGGTTGCCAAGCTTCTAAGAAATAACGAGTTTCCGAAATACCAGCAAATATTTTTTCACCCAATCTTGATGATAATTGGTGGTAATGATCAGTACACAAATCCCAATTGGCTCACCAAATTTTGTTCTTCTAGGTTGAAGCGTTCGTCTACAGTAGCAGTTTTTATATTTAGGTTTCACTCTGTTCTCTCATATATAGATAGATGAATTTGGAACTCTAAATCCAACATGGTTTGTAGTAGCTCTTTGAAACTTGACAAAATAAAGGAGTTCTCAGTTTTGTCTCTATGGTTTGTTTCCTCTTCAAATAGCCCTAGGCACAGACTGTGGAAAAGCAGTTTCATTGAGAGGGGTTGCCAGGCTTCTAAGAAATTACAAGTTTCCGAAATACCAGCAATATTTTTTCACCCAATCTTGATGATACTTGGTGGTAATGATCAGTACACAAATCCCACTAGGCTCACCAAATTTTTTTCTTCTAGGTTGAAGCGTTCGTTTACAGTAGCAGTTTTTATATTTAGGTTTCACTCTGTTCTCTCCTATATAGATAGATGAATTTAGAACTCTAAATCCAACATGGTTTGTAGTAGCTCTTTGAAACTTGACAAAATGAAGTAGTTCTCAGTTTTGTCTCTATGGTTTGATTCATCTTCAAGTAGCCCTAGGCACAGACTGTGGAAAAGCACTTTCATTGAGAGGGATTGCCAAGCTTCCGAGAAATAACAAATTTCCGAAATACCAGCAAATATTTTTTCACCCAATCCTGATGATACTTGGTGGTAAGGATCAGTACACAAATCCCACATTGCTCACCAAATTTTGTTCTTCTAGGTTGAAGCGTTCGTCTACAGTAGCAGTTTTTATATTTAGGTTTCCCTCTGTTTTCTCTTATATAGATAGATGAATTTGGAACTCTAAATCCAACATGGTTTGTAGTAGCTCTTTGAAACGTGACAAAATAAAGGAGTTCTCTGTTTTGTCTCTATGGTTTGTTTCCTCTTCAAGTAGCCCTAGGCACAGACTGAGGAAAAGCACTTTCATTGAGAGGGGTTGCCAAGCTTCTAAGAAATTACGATTTTCCGAAATACCAGCAAATATTTTTTCACCCAATCTTGATGATACTTGGTGGTAATTATCAGTACACAAATCCCACTTGGCTCACCAAATTTTGTTCTTCTAGGTTGAAGCGTTCGTCTACAGTAGCAGTTTTTATATTTAGGTTTCACTCTGTTCTCTCCTATATAGATAGATGAATTTAGAACTCTAAATCCAACATGGTTTGTAGTAGCTCTTTGAAACTTGACAAAATCAAGGAGTTCTCAGTTTTGTCTCTATGGTTTGTTTCCTCTTCAAATAGCCCTAGGCACAGACTGTGGAAAAGCACTTTCATTGAGAGGGGTTGCCAGGCTTCTAAGAAATTACAAGTTTCCGAAATACCAGCAATATTTTTTCACCCAATCTTGATGATACTTGGTGGTAATGATCAGTACACAAATCCCACTAGGCTCACCAAATTTTTTTCTTCTAGGTTGAAGCGTTCGTTTACAGTAGCTGTTTTTATATTTAGGTTTCTCTGTTCTCTCCCATATAGATAGATGAATTTGGAACTCTAAATCCAACATGGGTTGTAGTAGCTCTTTGAAACTTGAAAAAATAAAGGAGTTCTCAGTTTTCTCTCTATGGTATGATTCATCGTCAAGTAGCCCTAGGCACAGACTGTGGAAAAGCACTTTCATTGAGAGGTGTTGCCAAGCTTCTAAGAAATAACGAGTATCCGATATACCAGCAAAAATTTTTTCAACCTATCTTGATGATACTTGGTGGTAATGATCAGTATACAGATCCCACTTGGCTCACCAAATTTTGTTCTTCTATGTTGAAGCGTTCGTCTACAGTAGCAGTTTTTATATTTAGGTTTCACTCTGTTCTCTCATATATAGATAGATGAATTAGGAACTCTAAATCAAACAGGGTTTATAGTAGCTCTTTGAAACTTGACAAAATAAAGGAGTTCTCAGTTTTCTCTCTATGGTTTGTTTCCTCTTCAAGTAGCCCTAGGAACAGAATGTGGAAAAGCACTTTCATTTAGAGGGGTTGCCAAGCTTCTAAGAAATAACGAGTTTCCGAAGTACCAGCAAATATTTTTTCACCCAATCTTGATGACACTTGGTGGTAATGATCAGTACACAAATCCCACTTGGCTCACCAAATTTTGTTCTTCTAGGTTGAAGCGTTCGTCTACAGTAGCAGTTTTTATATTTAGGTTTCACTCTGTTCTCTCATATATAGATAGATGAATTTGGAACACTAAATCCAACATGGTTTGTAGTAGCTCTATGGAACTTGACAAAATAAAGGTTTTCTCAATTTTGTCTCTATGGTTTGTTTCCTCTTCAAGTAGCCCTAGGCACAGACTGTGGAAAAGCACTTTCACTGAGCGTGGTTGCCAATTTCTAAGAAATTACAAGTTTCCGAAACACCAGCAAATATTTTTTCACCCAATCTTGATGATACTAGGTGGTAATGATCAGTACACAAATCCCACTTGGCTCACCAAATTTTGTTCTTCTAGGTTGATGCGTTCGTTTACAGTAGCAGTTTTTATACTTAGGTTTCTCTCTGTTCTCTCCTATATAGATAGATGAATTTGGAACTCTAAATCCAACATGGATAGTAGTAGCTCCTTGAAACTTGACAAAATAAAGGAGTTCTCAGTTTTCTCTCTATGGTTTGTTTCCTCTTCAAGTAGCCCTAGGCACAGAATGTGGAAAAGCACTTTCATTCAGTGGGGTTGCCAAGCTTCTAAGAAATAACGAGTTTCCAAAATACCAGCAAATATTTTTTCACCCAATCTTGATGATACTTGGTGGTAATGATCAGTACACAAATCCCACTTGGCTCACCAAATTTTGTTCTTCAAGGTTGAAGCGTTCGTCTACAGTAGGAGTTTTTATATTTAGGTTTCACTCTGTTCTCTCATATATAGATAGATGAATTTGGAACACTAAATCCAACATCGTTTGTAGTAGCTCTTTGGAACTTGACAAAGTAAATTTTTTCTCAGTTTTGTCTCTATGGTTTGTTTCCTCTTCAAGTAGCCCTAGGCACAGACAGTGGAAAAGGACTTTCACGGAGCGTGGTTGCCAATTTCTAAGAAATTACAAGTTTCCGAAACACCAGCAAATATTTTTTCTCCCAATCTTGATGATACTAGGTGGTAATGATCAGTACGCAAATCCCACTTGGCTCACCAAATTTTGTTCTTCTAGGTTGAAGCGTTCGTTTACAGTAGCAGTTTTTATATTTAGGTTTCTCTCTGTTCTTGCCTATATAGATAGATGAATTTGGAACTCTAAATCCAACATGGATAGTAGTAGCTCTTTGAAACTTGACAAAATAAAGGAGTTCTCAGTTTTGTCTCTATGGTTTGTTTCCTCTTTAAGTAGCCCTAGGCACAGACTGTGGAAAAGCACTTTCACTGAGAGTGGTTGCCAAGCTTCTAAGAAATTACAAGTTTCCGAAACAACAGCAAATATTTTTTCACCCAATCTGGATGATACTTGGTGGTAATGATCAGTACACAAATCCCACTTGGCTCACCAAATTTTGTTCTTCTAGGTTGAAACGTTACTCTACAATAGCAGTTTTTATATTTAGGTTTCCCTCTGTTCTCTCCTGTATAGATAGATGAATTTGGAACTCTAAATCCAACATGGTTTGTAGTAGCTCTTTGAAACTTGACAAAATAAAGGAGTTCTCAGTTTTTTCCCTATGGATTGTTTCCTCTTCAAGTAGCCCTAGGCAAACACTGTGGAAAAGCACTTTCATTGAGAGGGGTTGCCAAGCTTCTAAGAAATAACGAGTTTCCGAAATACCAGCAAATACTTTTTCACCCAATCTTGATGATACTTGGTGGTAATGATCAGTACACAAGTCCCACTTGGCTCACCAAATTTTGTTCTTCTAGGTTGAAGAGTTCGTGTACAGAAGCAGTTTTTATATTTAGGTTTCCCTCTGTTCTGTCCTATATAGATATATGAATTTGGAACTCTAAATCCAACATGGTTTGTAGTAGCTCTTTGAAACTTGACAAAATAAAGGAGTTCTCAGTTTTGTTTCTATGTTTTGTTTCCTCTTCAAGTAGCCATAGTCACAGACTGTGGAAAAGCACTTTCATTGAGAGTGGTTGCCAGGCTTCTAAGAAATTACAACTGTCCGAAATACCAGCAAATATTTTTTCACCCAATCTTGATGATACTTGGTGGTAATGATCAGTACACAAATTTCACTAGGCTCACCAAACTTTGTTCTTCTAGGTTGAAGCGTTCGTCTACAGTAGCTGTTTTCATATTTAGGTTTCTCTCCGTTCTCTTCTATATAGATAGATGAATTTGAAACTCTAAATCCAACATGGATTGTAGTAGCTCTTTGAAACTTGACAAAATAAAGGAGTTCTCAGTTTTGCCTCTATGGTTTGTTTCCTCTTCAAGTAGCCCTAGGCACAGACTGTGGAAAACCACTTTCATTGAGAGGGGTTGCCAAGCTTCTAAGAAATAACGAGTTTCCGAAATACCAGCAAAAATTTTTTCAACCAATCTTGATGATACTGGGTGGTAATGATCAGTACACAGATCCCACTTGGCTCACCAAATTTTGTTCTTCTAGGTTGAAGCGTTCGTCTACAGTAGCAGTTTTTATATTTAGGTTGCACTCTGTTCTCTCATATATAGATAGATGAATTAGGAACTCTAAATCCAACAGGGTTTATAGTAGCTCTTTGAAACTTGACAAAATAAAGGAGTTCTCAGTTTTCTCTCTATGGTTTGTTTCCTCTTCAAGTAGCCCTAGGCACAGAATGTGGAAAAGCACTTTCATTTAGAGGGGTTGCCAAGCTTCTAAGAAATAACGAGTTTCCGAAATACCAGCAAATATTTTTTCACCCAATCTTGATGATACTTGGTGGTAATGATCAGTACACAAATCCCACTTGGCTCACCAAATTTTGTTCTTCTAGGTTGAAGCGTTCGTCTACAGTAGCAGTTTTTATATTTAGGTTTCACTCTGTTCTCTCATATATAGATAGATGAATTTGGAACACTGAATCCAACATGGTTTGTAGTAGCTCTTTGGAACTTGACAAAATAAAGGTTTTCTCAATTTTGTCTCTATGGTTTGTTTTTTCTTCAAGTAGCCCTATGCACAGACTGTGGAAAAGCACTTTCACGGAGCGTGGTTGCCAATTTCTAAGAAATTACAAGTTTCCGAAACACCAGCAAATATTTTTTCACCCAATCTTGATGATACTAGGTGGTAATGATCAGTACACAAATCCCACTTGGCTCACCAAATTTTGTTTTTCTAGGTTGAAGCGTTCGTTTACAGTAGCAATTTTTATTTTTAGGTTTCTCTCTGTTCTCGCCTATATAGATAGATGAATTTGGAACTCTAAATCCAACATGGATAGTAGTAGCTCTTTGAAACGTGACAAAATAAAGGAGTTCTCAGTTTTGTCTCTATGGTTTGTTTCCTCTTCAAGTAGCCCTAGGCACAGACTGTGGAAAAGCACTTTCATTGAGAGTGGTTGCCAAGCTTCTAAGAAATTACAAGTTTCCGAAACACCAGCAAATATTTTTTCACCCAATCTTGATGATACTTGGTGGTAATGATCAGTACACAAATCCCACTTGGCTCACCAAATTTTGTTCTTCTAGGTTGAAACGTTCGTCTACAATAGTAGTTTTTATATTTAGGTTTCCCTCTGTTCTCTCCTGTATAGATAGATGAATTTGGAACTCTAAATCCAACATGGTTTGTAGTAGCTCTTTGAAACTTGACAAAATAAAGGAGTTCTCAGTTTTGTCCCTATGGATTGTTTCCTCTTCAAGTAGCCCTAGGCAAACACTGTGGAAAAGCACTTTCATTGAGAGGTGTTGCCACGCTTCTAAGAAATAACGAGTTTCCGAAATACCAGCAAATATTTTTTCACCCAATCTTGATGATACTTGGTGGTAATGATCAGTACACAAATCCCACTTGGCTCACCAAATTTTGTTCTTCTACGTTGAAGCGTTCATCTACAGTAGCAGTTTTTATATTTAGGTTTCCCTCTGTTCTCTCCTTTATAGATAGATGAATTTGGAACTCTAAATCCAACATGGTTTGTAGTAGCTCTTTGAAACTAGACAAAATAAAGGAGTTCTCAGTTTTGTCTCAATGGTTTGCTTCCTCCTCAAGTAGCCCTAGGCGCAGACTGTGGAAAAGCACTTTCATTGAGAGGGGTTGCCAAGCTTCTAAGAAATTACAAGTTTCCGAAATACCAGCAAATATTTTTTCACCCCATCTTGATGATACTTGGTGGTAATGATCAGTACACAAATCCCACTTGGCTCACCAAATTTTGTTCTTCTAGTTTGAAGCTTTCGTCTACAGTAGCAGTTTTTATATTTAGGTTTCCCTCTGTTCTCTCATATATAGATAGATGAATTTGGAACTCTAAATCCAACATGGTTTGTAGTAGCTCTTTGAAACTTCACAAAATAAAGGAGTTCTGAGTTTTGTCTCTGGGGTTTGTTTCCTCTTCAAGTAGCCCTAGGCACAGACTGTGGAAAACCACTTTCATTGAGAGGGGTTGCCACGCTTCTAAGAAATAACGAGTTTCCGAAATACAAGCAAATATTTTTTCAACCAATCTTGATGATACTTGTTGCTAATGATCAGTACACAAATCCCACTTGGCTCACCAAATTTTGTTCTTCTAGGTTGAAGCGTTCGTCTACAGTAGCAGTTTTTATATTTAGGTTTCTCTCTGTTCTCTCCTATATAGATAGATGAATTTGGAACTCTAAATCCAACATGGTTTGTAGTAGCTCTTCGAAACTAGACAAAATAAAGGAGTTTTCAGTTTTGTTTCTATGGTTTGTTTCCTCTTCAATAAGCCCTAGGCACAGACTGTGGAAAAGCACTTTCATTGAGAGGGGTTGCCAAGCTTTTAAGAAATAACGAGTTTCCGAAATACCAGCAAATATTTTTTCACCGAATCTTGATGATACTTGTTGCTAATGATCAGTACACAAATCCCACTTGGCTCACCAAATTTTGTTCTTCTAGGTTGAAGCGTTCGTCTACAGTAGCAGTTTTTATATTTAGGTTTCCCTCTGTTCTCTCCTATATAAATAGATGAATTTGGAACTCTAATTCCAACATGGATTGTAGTAGCTCTTTGAAACTTGACAAAATAAAGGAGTTCTCAGTTTGGTCTCTATGGTTTGTTTCGTCTTCAAGTAGCCCAAGGCACAGACTGTGGAAGCACTTTCATTGAGATGGGTTGCCAAGCTTCTAAGAAACAACGAGTTTCCAAAATACCATCAAATATTTTTTCACCCAGTCTTGATGATACTTTGTGGTAATGATCAGTACACCAATCCCACTTGGCTCACCAAATTTTGTTCTTCTAGGTTGAAGCGTTCGTCTACAGTAGCAGTTTTTATATTTATATTTCCCTCTGTTCTCTCCTGTATAGATAGATGAATTTGGAACTCTAAATCCAACATGGTTTATACTAGCTCTTTGAAACTTGAAAAATAAAAGCATTCTCAGTTTTGTCTCTATGGTTTGTTTCCTCTTCAAATAGCCCTAGTCACAGACTGAGGAAAAGCACTTTCATTGAGAGGGGTTGCCAAGCTTCTAAGAAATAACGAGTTTCCGAAATACCAGCAAATATTTTTTCACACAATCTTGATGATACTTGTTGCTAATGATCAGTACACAAATCCCACTTGGCTCACCAAATTTTGTTCTTTTAGTTTGAAGCTTTCGTCTACAGTAGCAATTTTTATATTTAGGTTTCCCTCTGTTCTCTCCTATATAGATAGATGAATTTGGAACTCTAAATCCAACATGGTTTGTAGTAGTTCTTTGAAACTTGACAAAATAAAGGAGTTCCCAGTTTTGTCTCTATGGTTTGTTTCCTCTTCAAGTAGCCCTAGGCCCAGACTGTGGAAAAGCACTTTCATTGAGAGGAGTTGCCAAGATTCTAAGAAATAACGAGTTTCCGAAATACCAGCAAATATTTTTTCACCCAATCTTGATGATACTTGGTGGTAATGATTAATACACAAATCCCACTTGGCTCACCAAATTTTGTTCTTCTAGGTTGAAGCGTTCGTCTACAATAGCAGTTTTTATATTTAGGTTTCACTCTGATCTCTTATATATAGATAGATGAATTTGGAACTCTAAATCCAACATGGTTTGTAATAGCTCTTTGATACTTGACAAAATAAAGGAGTTCTCAGTTTTGTCTCTATGGTTTGTTTCCTCTTCAAATAGCCCTAGTCACAGACTGAAGAAAAGCACTTTCATTGAGAGGGGTTGCCAAGCTTCTAAGAAATAACGAGTTTCCGAAATACCAGCAAATATTTTTTCACCCAATCCTGATGATACTTGGTGGTAATGATCAGTACACAGATCCCACTTGGCTCACCAAATTTTGTTCTTCTAGGTTGAAGCGTTCGTCTACAGTAGTTGTTTTTATATTTAGGTTTCACTCTGTTCTCTCATATATAGATAGATGAATTTGGAACTCTAAATCCAACATGGTTTGTAGTAGCTCTTTGAAACTTGACAAAATAAATTAGTTCTGAGTTTTGTCTTTGTGGTTTGTTTCCTCTTCAAGTAGAACTAGGGAAAGACTGTGGAAAACCATTTTCATTGAGAGGGGTTGCCACGCTTCTAAGAAATAACAAGTTTCCGAAATACCAGCATATATTATTTCACCTAATCTTGATGATACTTGTTGCTAATGATCAGTACACAATCCCACTTGGCTCACCAAATTTTGTTCTTCTAGGTTGAAGCGTTCGTCTACAGTAGCAGTTTTTATATTTAGGATTCTCTCTGTTCTCTCCTATATATATATAGATGAATTTGGAACTCTAAATCCAACATGGATTGTAGTAGCTCTTTGAAACTTGACAAAATAAAGGAGTTCTCAGTTTTTTCTGTATGGTTTGTTTCCTCTTCAAGTAGCCCTAGTCACAGACTGTGGAAAAGCACTTTCATTGAGAGGGTTGCCAAGCTATTAAGAAATTACTATTTTCTGAAATACCAGCAAATATTTTTTCACCCAATCTTGATGATACTTGTTGCTAATGATCAGTACACAAATCCCACTTGGCTCACCAAGTTTTGTTCTTCTAGGTTGAAGCGTTCGTCTACAGTAGCAGTTTTTATATCTAGGTTTCCCTCTGTTCTCTCCTATATAGATAGATGAATTTGGAACTCTAAATCCAACATGGTTTGTAGTAGCTCTTTGAAACTTGACAAAATAAAGGAGGTCTCAGTTTTTTCTCTATGGTTTGTTTCCTCTTCAAGTAGCCCTAGGCACAGACTGTGGAAAAGCACTTTCATTGAGAGGGGTTGCCAAGCTTCTAAGAAATTACGAGTTTCCAAAATACCAGCAAATATTTTTTTCACCCATTCTTGATGATGCTTGGTGGTAATGATCAGTACAGAAATCCCACTTTGCTCACAAAATTTTGTTCTTCTAGGTTGAAGCATTCGTCTACAGTAGCAGTTTTTATATTTAGGTTTCCCTCTGTTCTCTCCTATTTAGATAGATGAATTTGGAACTCTAAATCCAACATGGTTTTTAGTAGCTCTTTGAAACTTGACAAAATAAAGGAGTTCTCAGTTTTGTCTCTATGGTTTGTTTCCTCTTCAAGTAGCCCTAGGCACAGACTGTGGAAAAGCAATTTCATTGAGAGGCTTTGCCAAGCTTCTAAGAAATAATGAGTTACCGAAATACCAGCAAATATGTTTTCATCCAATCTTGATGATACTTGTTGCTGATGATCAGTACACAAATCCCACTTGGCTCACCAAATTCTGTTCTTCTAGGTTGAAGCGTTCGTCTACAGTTGCAGTTTTTATACTTAGGTTTCCCTCTGTTTTCTCCTATATAGATAGATGAATTTGGAACTCTAAATCCAACATGTTTTGTAGTAGCTCTTTGAAACGTGACAAAATAAAGGAGTTCTCTGTTTTGTCTCTATGGTTTGTTTCCTCTTCAAGTAGCCCTAGGCACAGACTGAGGAAAAGCACTTTCATTGAGAGGGGTTGCCAAGCTTTTAAGAAATTACGAGTTTCCGAAATACCAGCAAATATTTTTTCACCCAATCTTGATGATACTTGGTGGTAATGATTAGTACACAAATCCCACTTGGCTCACCAAATTTTGTTCTTCTAGGTTGAAGCGTTCGTCTCCAGTAGCAGTTTTTATATTTAGGTTTCCCTCTGTTCTCTCCTATATAGATAGATGAATTTGGAACTCTAAATCCAACATGGTTTGTAGTAGCTCTTTGAAACTTCACAAAATAAAGGAGTTCTCAGTTTTGTCTGTATGGTTTGTTTCCTCTTCTTGTAGCCCTAGGCACAGACTGTGGAAAAGCACTTTCATTGAGAGGGGTTGCCAAGCTTCTAAGAAATAACGAGTTCCGAAATATCAGCAAATATTTTTTCACCCAATCTTGATGATACTTGGTGGTAATGATCAGTACAGAAATCCCACTTTGCTCACCAAATTTTGTTCTTCTAGGTTGAAGCATTCGTCTACAGTAGCAGTTTTTATATTTAGGTTTCCCTCTGTTCTCTCCTATTTAGATAGATGAATTTGGAACTCTAAATCCATCATGGTTTTAAGTAGCTCTTTGACACTTGACAAAATAAAGGAGTTCTCAGTATTGTCTCTATGGTTTGTTTCGTCTTCAAGTAGCCCTAGGCACAGACTGTGGAAGCACTTTCATTGAGATGGGTTGTCAAGCTTCTAAGAAATAACGGGTTACCAAAATACAAGCAAATATTTTTTCACCCAGTCTTGATGATACTTTGTGGTAACAATCAGTACACAAATCCCACTTGGCTCACCAAATTTTGTTCTTCTAGGTTGAAGCGTTCGTCTACAGTAGCAGTTTTTATATTTAGGTTTCCCTCTGTTTTCTCCTGTATAGATAGATGAATTTGGAACTCTAAATCCAACATGGTTTGTACTAGCTCTTTGAAACTTGAAAAATAAAAGCGTTCTCAGTTTTGTCTCTATGGATTGTTTCCTCTTCTCTTAGCCCTAGGCACAGACTGTGGAAAAGCACTTTCATTGAGAGGGGTATCCAAGCTTCTAAGAAATTACAAGTTTCCGAAATACCAGCAAATATTTTTTCACCCAATCTTCATGATACTTGGTGGTAATGATCAGTACAGAAATCCCACTTGGCTCACCAAATTTTGTTCTTCTACGTTGAAGCGTTCGTCTACAGTAGCAGTTTTTATATTTAGGTTTCCCTCTGTTCTCTCCTATATAGATATATGAATTTGGAACTCTAAATCCAACATGGTTTGTAGTAGCTCTTTGAAACTTGACAAAATAAAGGAGTTCTCTGTTTTGCCTCAATGGTTTGTTTCCTCCTCAAGTAGCCCTAGGCACAGACTGTGGAAATGCACTTTCATTGAGAGGGGTATCCAAGCTTCTAAGAAATTACAAGTTTCCGAAATACCAGCAAATATTTTTTCACCCAATCTTCATGATACTTGGTGGTAATGATCAGTAAACAAATCCCACTTGGCTCACCAAATTTTGTTCTTCTAGTTTCAAGCTTTCGTCTACAGTAGCAGTTTTTATATTTAGGTTTCCCTCTGTTCTCTCCTATATAGATAGATGAATTTGGAACTCTAAATCCAACATGGTTTGTAGTAGCTCTTTGAAACTTCACAAAATAAAGGAATTCTGAGTTTTATCTCTGTGGTTTGTTTCCTCTTCAAGTAGCCCTAGGCACAGACTGTGGAAAACCACTTTCATTCAGAGGGGTTGCCACGCTTCTATGAAATAACGAGTTTCCGAACTACCAGCAAATATTTTTTCACCCAATCTCGATGATACTTGGTGGTAATGATCAGTACACAAATCCCACTTGGCTCACCAAATTTTGTTCTTCTACGTTGAAGCGTTCGTCTACAGTAGCAGTTTTTATATTTAGGTTTCCCTCTGTTCTCTCTTTTATAGATAGATGAATTTGGAACTCTAAATCCAACATGGTTTGTAGTAGCTCTTTGAAACTTGACAAAATAAAGGAGTTCTCAGTTTTGTCTCAAACGTTTGTTTCCTCCTCAAGAAGCCCTAGGCGCAGACTGGGGAAAAGCACCTTCATTGAGAGTGGTTGCCAAGCTTCTAAGAAATTACAAGTTTCCGAAATACCAGTAAATATTTTTTCACCCAATCTTGATGATACTTGGTGGTAATGATCAGTACACAAATCCCACTTGGCTCACCAAATTTTGTTCTTCTAGTTGAAGCTTTCGTCTACAGTAGCAGTTTTTATATTTAGGTTTCCCTCTGTTCTCTCCTATATAGATAGATGAATTTGGAACTCTAAATCCAACATGGTTTGTAGTAGCTCTTTGAAACTTCACAAAATAAAGGAGTTCTGAGTTTTGTCTCTGTGGTTTGTTTCCTCTTCAAGTAGCCCTAGGCACAGAGTGTGGAAAACCACTTTCATTGAGAGGGGTTGCCACGCTTCTAAGAAATAACGAGTTTCCGAAATACCAGCAAATATTTTTTCACCCAATCTTGATGATACTTGTTGCTAATGATCAGTACACAAATCCCACTTGGCTCACCAAATTTTGTTCTTCTAGTTTGAAGCGTTCGTCTACAGTAGCAGTTTTTATATTTAGGTTTCTCTCTGTTCTCTCCTATATAGATAGATGAATTTGGAACTCTAAATCCAACATGGTTTGTAGTAGCTCTTCGAAACTTGACAAAATAAAGGAGTTCTCAGTTTTGTTTCTATGGTTTGTTTCCTCTTCAATAAGCCCTAGGCACACACTGTGGAAAAGCACTTTCATTGACAGGGGTTGCCAAGCTTTTAAGAAATAACGAGTTTCCGAAATACCAGCAAATATTTTTTCACCCAATCTTGATGATACTTGTTGCTAATGATCAGTACACAAATCCCACTTGGCTCACCAAATTTTGTTCTTCTAGGTTGAAGCGTTCGTCTACAGTAGCAGTTTTTATATTTAGGTTTCTCTCTGTTCTCTCCTATATAGATAGATGAATTTGGAACTCTAATTCCAACATGGATTGTAGTAGCTCTTTGAAACTTGAAAAAATAAAGGAGTTCTCAATTTGGTCTCTATGGTTTTTTCGTCTTCAAGTAGCCCAAGGCACAGACTGTGGAAGCACTTTCATTGAGATGGGTTGCCAAGCTTCTAAGAAATAACGAGTTTCCAAATACCAGCAAATATTTTTTCACCCAATCTTGATGATACTTGGTGGTATTGATCAGTACACAAATCCCACTTGGCTCACCAAATTTTGTTCTTCTAAGTTGAAGCGTTCGTCTAAAGTAGCAGTTTTTATATTTAGGTTTCTGTCTGTTCTCTCATATATAGATAGATGAATTTGGAACTCTAAATCCAACATGGATTGTAGTAGCTCTTTGAAACTTGACAAAATAAAGGAGTTCTCAGTTTTGTCTCTATGGTTTTTTCCTCTTCAAGTAGCCCTAGGCACAGACTGTGGAAAAGCACTTTCATTGAGAGGGGTTGCCAAGCTTCTAAGAAATAACGTGTTTTCAAAATACCAGCAAATATTTTTTCACCCAATCTTGATGATACTTGGTGGTAATAATCAGTACACAAATCCCACTTGGCTCACAAAATTTTGTTCTTCTAGGTTGAAGCGTTCGTCTACAGTAGCAGTTTTTATATTTAGGTTTCTCTCTGTTCTCTCCTATATAGATAGATGAATTTGGAACTCTAAATCCAACATGGATTGTAGTAGCTCTTTGAAACTTGACAAAATAAAGGAGTTCTCAGTTTTGTCTCTATGGTTTGTTTCCTCTTCAAGTAGCCAAAGCACAGACTGTGGAAAAGCACTTTCATTGAGAGGGGTTGCCAAGCTTCTAAGAAATTACGAGTTTCCGAAATACCAGCAAATATTTTTTTCACCCAATCTTGATGATACTTGGTGGTAATGATCAGTACAGAAATCCCACTTTGCTCACAAAATTTTGTTCTTCTAGGTTGAAGCATTCGTCTACAGTAGCAGTTTTTATATTTAGGTTTCCCTCTGTTCTCTCCTATTTAGATAGATGAATTTGGAACTCTAAATCCAACATGGTTTTTAGTAGCTCTTTGAAACTTGACAAAATAAAGGAGTTCTCAGTTTTGTCTCTATGGTTTGTTTCCTCTTCAAGTAGCCCTAGGCACAGACTGTGGAAAAGCAATTTTATTGAGAGTGGTTGCCAAGCTTCTAAGAAATAATGAGTCTCCGAAATACCAGCAAATATGTTTTCAGCCAATCTTGATGATACTTGTTGCTGATGATCAGTACACAAATCTCACTTGGCTCACCAAATTCTGTTCTTCTAGGTTGAAGCGTTCGTCTACAGTTGCTGTTTTTATATTTAGGTTTCCCTCTGTTCTCTCCTATATAGATAGATGAATTTGGAACTCTAAATCCAACATGTTTTGTAGTAGCTCTTTGAAACGTGACAAAATAAAGCAGTTCTCAGTTTTGTCTCTGTGGTTTGTTTCCTCTTCAAGTAGCCCTAGGCACAGACTGTGGAAAAGCACCTTCATTGAGAGGGGTTGCCAAGCTTCTAAGAAATAACGGGTTTCCGAAATACCAGCAAATATTTTTTCACCCAATCTTGATGATACTTTGCGGTAATGATCAGTACACAAATCCCACTTGGCTCACCAAATTTGGTTCTTCTAGGTTGAAGCGTTCGTCTACAGTAGCAGTTTTTATATTTAGGTTTCACTCTGTTCTCTCATATATAGATAGATGAATTTGGAACTCTAAATCCAACATGGTTTGTAGTAGCTCTTTGAAACTTGACAAAATAAAGGAGTTCTCAGTTTTGTCTCTATGGTTTGTTTCCTCTTCAAGTAGCCCTAGTCACAGACTGTGGAAAAGCACTTTTATTGAGAGGGTTGCCAAGCTTCTAAAAAATTACGAGTTTCCAAAATACCAGCAAATATTGTTTCACCCAATCTTGATGATACTTGGTGGTAATGATCAGTACACAAATCCCACTTTGCTCACCAAATTTTGTTCTTCTAGGTTGAAGCATTCGTCTACAGTAGCAGTTTTTATATTTAGGTTTCCCTCTGTTCTCTCCTATTTAGATAGATGAATTTGGAACTCTAAACCCAACATGGTTTTTAGTAGCTCTTTGAAACATGACAAAATAAAGGAGTTCTCAGTTTTGTCTCTATGGTTTGTTTCCTCTTCAAGTAGCCCTATGCACAGACTGTGAAAAAGCACTTTCATTGAGAGGGGTTGCCAAGCTTCTAAGAAATAACGAGTTTCCGAAATACCAGCAAATATTTTTTCAGCCAATCTTGATGATACTTGTTGCTGATGATCAGTACACAAATCCCACTTGGCTCACCAAATTCTGTTCTTCTAGGTTGAAGCGTTCGTCTACAGTAGGAGTTTTTATATTTAGTTTTCCCTTTGTTCTCTCCTATATAGATAGATGAATTTGGAACTCTAAATCCAACATGGTTTGTATTAGCTCTTTGAAACTTGACAAAATAAAGGAGTTCTCAGTTTTGTCTCTATGGTTTGTTTACTCTTCAAGTAGCCCTAGGCACAGACTGTGGAAAGCACTTTCATTGAGATGGATTGCCAAGCTTCTAAGAAATAACGAGTTTCCAAAATACCAGCAAATATTTTTTCACCCAATCTTGATGATACTTGGTGGAATGATCAGTACACAAATCCCACTTGGCTCACCAAATTTTGTTCTTTTAGGTTGAAGCGTTCGTCTACAGTAGCAGTTTTTATATTTAGGTTTCTCTCTGTTCTCTCCTATATAGATAGATGAATTTGGAACTCTAAATCCAACATGGATTGTAGTAGCTCTTTGAAACTTGACAAAATAAAGGAGTTCTCAGTTTTGCCTCTATGGTTTGTTTATTCTTCAAGTAGCCCTAGGCACAGTCTGTGGAAGCACTTTCATTGAGATGGGTTGCCAAACTTGTAAGAAATAAGGAGTTTCCAAAATACCAGCAAATATTTTTTCACCCAATCTTGATGATACTTGGTGGTATTGATCAGTACACAAATCCCACTTGGCTCACCAAATTTTGTTCTTCTAGGTTGAAGCGTTCGTCTACAGTAGCAGTTTTTATATTTAGGTTTCTCTCTGTTCTCTCCTATATAGATAGATGAATTTGGAACTCTAAATCCAACATGGATTGTAGTAGCTCTTTGAAACTTGACAAAATAAAGGAGTTGTGAGTTTTGTCTCTATGGTTTTTTCCTCTTCAAGTAGCAGTAGTCACAGACTGTGGAAAAGCACTTTCATTGAGAGGGGTTGCCAAGCTTCTAAGAAATAACGTGTTTTCAAAATACCAGCAAATATTTTTTCACCCAATATTGATGATACTTGGTGGTAATGATCAGTACACAAATCCCACTTGGCTCACCAAATTTTGTTCTTCTAGGTTGAAGCGTTCGTCTACAGTAGCAGTTTTTATATTTAGGTTTCCCTCTGTTCTCTCCTATATAGATAGATGAATTTGGAACTCTAAATCCAACATGGATTGTAGTAGCTCTTTGAAACTTGACAAAATAAAGGAGTTCTCAGTTTTGTCTCTATGGTTTGTTTCCTCTTCAAGTAGCCCTAGGCACAGACTGAGGAAAAGCACTTTCATTTAGATTGGTTGCCAAGCTTCTAAGAAATAACGAGTTTCCGAAATACCAGCAAATATTTTTTCACCCAATCTTGATGATACTTGGTGGTAATGATCAGTACACAGATCCCACTTGGCTCACCAAATTTTGTTCTTCTAGGTTGAAGCGTTCGTCTACAGTAGTCGTTTTTATATTTAGGTTTCACTCTGTTCTCTCCTATATAGATAGATGAATTTTAACTCTAAATCCAACATGGATTGTAGTAGCTCTTTGAAACTTGACAAAATAAAGGAGTTCTCAGTTTTGTCTCTATGGTTTGTTTCCTCTTCAAGTAGCCCTATGCACAGACTGTGAAAAAGCACTTTCATTGAGATGGGTTGCCAAGCTTCTAAGAAATAACGAGTTTCCGAAATACCAGCAAATATTTTTTTTACCCAATGTTGATGATACTTGGTGGTAATGATCAGTACAGAAATCCCAATTTGCTCACAAAATTTTGTTCTTCTAGGTTGAAGCATTCGTCTAGAGTAGCAGTTTTTATATTTAGGTTTCCCTCTGTTCTCTCCTATTTAGATAGATGAATTTGGAACTCTAAATCCAACATGGTTTTTAGTAGCTCTTTGAAACTTGACAAAATAATTGAGTTCTCAGTTTTGTCTCTATGGTTTGTTTACTCTTCAAGTAGCCCTAGGCACAGACTGTGGAAAGCACTTTCATTGAGATGGATTGCCAAGCTTCTAAGAAATAACGAGTTTCCAAAATACCAGCAAATATTTTTTCACCCAATCTTGATGATACTTGGTGGAATGATCAGTACACAAATCTCACTTGGCTCACCAAATTTTGTTCTTCTAGGTTGAAGCGTTCGTCTACAGTAGCAGTTTTTATATTTAGATTTCCCTCTGTTCTCTCCTGTATAGATAGATGAATTTGGAACTCTAAATCCAACATGGTTTGTACTAGCTCTTTGAAACTTGAAAAATAAAAGCGTTCTCAGTTTTGTCTCTATGGATTGTTTGCTCTTCTCTTAGCCCTAGGCACAGACTGTGGAAAATCACTTTCATTGAGAGGGGTTGCAAAGCTTCTAAGAAATAACGAGTTTCTGAAATACCAGCAAATATTTTTTCACACAATCTTGATGATACTTGTTGCTAATGATCAGTACACAAATCCCACTTGGCTCACCAAATTTTGTTCTTCTAGTTTGAAGATTTCGTCTACAGTAGCAATTTTTATATTTAGGTTTCCCTCTGTTCTCTCCTATATAGATAGATGAATTTGGAACTCTAAATCCAACATGGTTTGTAGTAGCCCTTTGAAACTTGACAAAATAAAGGAGTTCTCAGTTTTGTCTCTATGGTTTGTTTCCTCTTCAATTAGCCCTAGGCACAGACTGTGGAAAAGCACTTTCATTGAGAGGAGTTGCCAAGCTTCTAAGAAATAACGAGTTTCCGAAATACCAGCAAATATTTTTTCACCCAATCTTGATGATACTTGGTGGTAATGATGAGTACACAAATCCAACTTGGCTCACCAAATTTTGTTCTTCTAGGTTGAAGCGTTCGTCTACAATAGCAGTTTTTATACTTAGGTTTCACTCTGATCTCTTATATGTAGATAGATGAATTTGGAACTCTAAATCCAACATGGTTTGTAATAGCTCTTTGATACTTGACAAAATAAAGGAGTTCTCAGTTTTGTCTCTATGGTTTGTTTCCTCTTCAAATAGCCCTAGTCACAGACTGAGGAAAAGCACTTTCATTGAGAGGGGTTGCCAAGCTTCTAAGAAATTACGAGTTTCCGAAATACCAGCAAATATTTTTTCACCCAATCTTGAAGATACTTGTTGCTAATGATCAGTACACAAATCCCACTTGACTCACCAAATTTTGTTCTTCTAGGTTGAAGCGTTCGTCTACAGTAGCAGTTTTTATATTTAGGTTTCTCTCTGTTCTCTCATATATAGATAGATGAATTTGGAACTCTAAATCCAACATGGATTATAGTAGCTCTTTGAAAATTGACAAAATAAAGGAGTTCTCAGTTTTGTCTCTATGGTTTTTTCCTCTTCAAGTAGCCCTAGGCACAGACTGTGGAAAAGCACTTTCATAGAGAGGGGTTGCCAAGCTTCTAAGAAATAACGTGTTTTCAAAATACCAACAAATATTTTTTCACCCAATCTTGATGATACGTGGTGGTAATGATCAGTACACAAATCCCACTTGGCTCACCAAATTTTGTTCTTCTAGGTTGAAGCGTTCGTCTACAGTAGCAGTTTTTATATTTAGGTTTCTCTCTGTTCTCTCCTATATAGATAGATGAATTTGGAACTCTAAATCCAACATGGATTGTAGTAGCTCTTTGAAACTTGACAAAATAAAGGAGTTCTCAGTTTTGTCTCAAAGGTTTGTTTCGTCTTCAAGTAGCCCAAGGCACAGACTGTGGAAGCACTTTCATTGAGATGGGTTGCCAAGCTTCTAAGAAATAACGAGTTTCCAAAATACCAGTAAATATTTTTTCACACAATCTTGATGATACTTGTTGCTAATGATCAGTACACAAATCCCACTTGGCTCACCAAATTTTGTTCTTCTAGGTTGAAGCGTTCGTCTACAATACCAGTTTTTAAATTTAGGTTTCACTCTGATCTCTTATATATAGATAGATGAATTTGGAACTCTAAATCCAATATGGTTTGTAATAGCTCTTTGCTACTTGACAAAATAAAGGAGTTCTCAGTTTTGTCTCTATGGTTTGTTTCCTCTTCAAGTAGCCCTAGGCACAGACTGTGGAAAAGCACTTTCATTGAGAGGGGTTGCCAAGCTTCTAAGAAATAACGAGTTTCCGAAATACCAGCAAATATTTTTTCACCCAATCTTGATGATACTTGGTGGTAATGATCAGTACACAAATCCCACTTGGCTCACCAAATTTTGTTCTTCTAGGTTGAAGCGTTCATCTACAGTAGTCGTTTTTATATTTAGGTTTCACTCTGTTCTCTCATATATAGATAGATGAATTTGGAACTCTAAATCCAACATGGTTTGTAGTAGCTCTTTGAAACTTGACAAAATTAAGGAGTTCTGAGTTTTGTCTCTGTGCTTTGTTTCCTCTTCAAGTAGCCCTAGGCAAAGACTGTGGAAAACCATTTTCATTGAGAGGGGTTGCCACGCTTCTAAGAAATAACGAGTTTCCGAAATACCAGCATATATTTTTTCACCCAATCTTGATGATACTTGTTGCTAATGATCAGTACACAAATCCCACTTGGCTCACCAAATTTTGTTCTTCTAGGTTGAAGCGTTCGTCTACAGTAGCAGTTTTTATATTTAGGATTCTCTCTGTTCTCTCCTATATAGATAGATGAATTTGGAACTCTAAATTCAACATGGATTGTAGTAGCTCTTTGAAACTTGACAAAATAAAGGAGTTCTCAGTTTTGTCTGTATGGTTTGTTTCCTCTTCAAGTAGCCCTAGTCACAAACTGTGGAAAAGCACTTTCATTGAGAGGGTTGCCATGCTTTTAAGAAATTACTATTTTCTGAAATAACAGCAATATTCTTTCACCCAATCTTGATGATACTTGTTGCTAATGATCAGTACACAAATCCCACTTGGCTCACCAAATTTTGTTCTTCTAGGTTGAAGCATTCGTCTACAGTAGCAGTTTTTATATTTAGGTTTCCCTCTGTTCTCTCCTATTTAGATAGATGAATTTGGAACTCTAAATCCAACATGGTTTTTAGTAGCTCTTTGAAACATGACAAAATAAAGGAGTTCTCAGTTTTGTCTCTATGGTTTGTTTCCTCTTCAAGTAGCCCTATGCACAGACTGTGAAAAAGCACTTTCATTGAGAGGGGTTGCCAAGCTTCTAAGAAATAACGAGTTTCCGAAATACCAGCAAATATTTTTCAGCCAGTCTTGATGATACTTGTTGCTGATGATCAGTACACAAATCCCACTTGGCTCACCAAATTCTGTTCTTCTAGGTTGAAGCGTTCGTCTACAGTAGCAGTTTTTATATTTAGGTTTCCCTCTGTTCTCTCCTATTTAGATAGATGAATTTGGAACTCTAAATCCAACATGGTTTTTAGTAGCTCTTTGAAACTTGACAAAATAATTGAGTTCTCAGTTTTGTCTCTATGGTTTGTTTACTCTTCAAGTAGCCCTAGGGACAGACTGTGGAAAGCACTTTCATTGAGATGGATTGCCAAGCTTCTAAGAAATAACGAGTTTCCAAAATACCAGCAAATATTTTTTCACCCAATCTTGATGATACTTGGTGGAATGATCAGTACACAAATCCCACTTGGCTCACCAAATTTTGTTCTTCTAGGTTGAAGCGTTCGTCTACAGTAGCAGTTTTTATATTTAGATTTCCCTCTGTTCTCTCCTGTATAGATAGATGAATTTGGAACTCTAAATCCAACATGGTTTGTACTAGCTCTTTGAAACTTGAAAAATAAAAGCGTTCTCAGTTTTGTCTCTATGGATTGTTTCCTCTTCTCTTAGCCCTAGGCACAGACTGTGGAAAATCACTTTCATTGAGAGGGGTTGCAAAGCTTCTAAGAAATAACGAGTTTCTGAAATACCAGCAAATATTTTTTCACACAATCTTGATGATATTTGTTGCTAATGATCAGTACACAAATCCCACTTGGCTCACCAAATTTTGTTCTTCTAGTTTGAAGCTTTCGTCTACAGTAGCAATTTTTATATTTAGGTTTCCCTCTGTTCTCTCCTATATAGATAGATGAATTTGGAACTCTAAATCCAACATGGTTTGTAGTAGCTCTTTGAAACTTGACAAAATAAAGGAGTTCTCAGTTTTGTCTCTATGGTTTGTTTCCTCTTCAATTAGCCCTAGGCACAGACTGTGGAAAAGCACTTTCATTGAGAGGAGTTGCCAAGCTTCTAAGAAATAACGAGTTTCCGAAATACCAGCAAATATTTTTTCACCCAATCTTGATGATACTTGGTGGTAATGATGAGTACACAAATCCAACTTGGCTCACCAAATTTTGTTGTTCTAGGTTGAAGCTTTCGTCTACAGTAGCAGTTTTTATATTTAGGTTTCCTCTGTTCTCTCCTATATAGATAGATGAATTTGGAACTCTAAATCCAACATGGTTTGTAGTAGCTCTTTGAAACTTCACAAAATAAAGGAATTCTGAGTTGTATCTCTGTGGTTTGTTTCCTCTTCAAGTAGCCCTAGGCACAGACTGTGGAAAACCACTTTCATTGAGAGGGGTTGCCACGCTTCTAAGAAATAACGAGTTTCCAAAATACCAGCAAATATTTTTTCACCCAATCTTGATGATACTTGGTGGTAATGATCAGTACACAAATCCCACTTGGCTCACCAAATTTTGTTCTTCTAGTTTGAAGCTTTCGTCTACAGTAGCAGTTTTTATATTTAGGTTTCCCTCTGTTCTCTCCTACATAGATAGATGAATTTGGAACTCTAAATCCAACATGGTTTGTAGTAGCTCTTTGAAACTTGACAAAATAAAGGAGTTCTGAGTTTTGTCTCTGTGGTTTGTTTCCTCTTCAAGTAGCCCTAGGCACAGACTGTGGAAAACCACTTTCTTTGAGAGGGGTTGCCACGCTTCTAAGAAATAACGAGTTTCCGAAATACCAGCAAATATTTTTTCACCCAATCTTGATGATACTTGTTGCTAATGATCAGTACACAAATCCCACTTGGCTCACCAAATTTTGTTCTTCTAGGTTTAAGCGTTCGTCTACAGTAGCAGTTTTTATATTTAGGTTTCTCTCTGTTCTCTCATATATAGATAGATGAATTTGGAACTCTAAATCCAACATGGATTATAGTAGCTCTTTGAAAATTGACAAAATAAAGGAGTTCTCAGTTTTGTCTCTATGGTTTTTTCCTCTTCAAGTAGCCCTAGGCACAGACTGTGGAAAAGCACTTTCATTGAGAGGGGTTGCCAAGCTTCTAAGAAATAACGTGTTTTCAAAATACCAGCAAATATTTTTTCACCCAATCTTGATGATACTTGGTGGTAATGATCAGTACACAAATCCCACTTGGCTCACCAAATTTTGTTCTTCTAGGTTGAAGCGTTCGTCTACAGTAGCAGTTTTTATATTTAGGTTTCTCTCTGTTCTCTCCTATATAGATAGATGAATTTGGAACTCTAAATCCAACATGGATTGTAGTAGCTCTTTGAAACTTGACAAAATAAAGGAGTTCTCAGTTTTGTCTCTATGGTTTGTTTCGTCTTCAAGTAGCCCAAGGCACAGACTGTGGAAGCACTTTCATTGAGATGGGTTGCCAAGCTTCTAAGAAATAACGAGTTTCCAAAATACCAGTAAATATTTTTTCACACAATCTTGATGATACTTGTTGCTAATGATCAGTACACAAATCCCACTTGGCTCACCAAATTTTGTTCTTCTAGGTTGAAGCGTTCGTCTACAATAGCAGTTTTTATATTTAGGTTTCACTCTGATCTCTTATATATAGATAGATGAATTTGGAACTCTAAATCCAATATGGTTTGTAATAGCTCTTTGCTACTTGACAAAATAAAGGAGTTCTCAGTTTTGTCTCTATGGTTTGTTTCCTCTTCAAGTAGCCCTAGTCACAAACTGTGGAAAAGCACTTTCATTGAGAGGGTTGCCAAGCTTTTAAGAAATTACTATTTTCTGAAATACCAGCAATATTCTTTCACCCAATCTTGATGATACTTGTTGCTAATGATCAGTACACAAATAACACTTGGCTCACCAAATTTTGTTCTTCTAGGTTGAAGCGTTCGTCTACAGTAGCAGTTTTTATATCTAGGTTTCCCTCTGTTCTCTCCTATATAGATAGATGAATTTGGAACTCTAAATCCAACATGGTTTTTAGTAGCTCTTTGAAACTTGACAAAATAAAGGAGTTCTCAGTTTTGTCTCTATGGTTTGTTTCCTCTTCAAGTAGCCCTAGGCACAGACTGTGGAAAAGCAATTTCATTGAGAGTGGTTGCCAAGCTTCTAAGAAATAATGAGTTTCCGAAATACCAGCAAATATGTTTTCAGCCAATCTTGATGATACTTGTTGCTGATGATCAGTACACAAATCCCACTTGGCTCACCAAATTCTGTTCTTCTAGGTTGAAGCGTTCGTCTACAGTTGCAGTTTTTATATATAGGTTTCCCTCTGTTTTCTCCTATATAGATAGATGAATTTGGAACTCTAAATCCAACATGTTTTGTAGTAGCTCTTTGAAACATGACAAAATAAAGGAGTTCTCAGTTTTGTCTCTATGGTTTGTTTCCTCTTCAAGTAGCCCTAGGCACAGACTGTGGAAAAGCACTTTCATTGAGAGGGGTTGCCAAGCTTCTAAGAAATTACGAGTTTCCGAAATACCAGCAAATATTTTTTCACCCAATCTTGATGATACTTTGCGGTAATGATCAGTACACAAATCCCACTTGGCTCAACAAATTTTGTTCTTCTAGGTTGAAGCGTTCGTCTACAGTAGCAGTTTTTATATTTAGGTTTCCCTCTGTTCTCTCCTATATAGATAGATGAATTTGGAACTCTAAATCCAACATGGTTTGTACTAGCTCTTTGAAACTTGACAAAATAAAGGAGTTCTCAGTTTTGTCTGTACGGTTTGTTTCCTCTTCTTGTAGCCCTAGGCACAGACTGTTTAAAAGCACTTTCATTGAGATGGGTTGCCAAGCTTCTAAGAAATAACGAGTTTCCGAAATACCAGCAAATATTTTTTCACCCAATCTTGGTGATACTTGGTGGTAATGATCAGTACACAAATCCCACTTGGCTCACCAAATTTTGTTCTTCTAGGTTGAAGCGTTCGTCTACAGTAGCAGTTTTTATATTTAGGTTTCACTCTGTTCTCTCATATATAGATAGATGAATTTGGAACTCTAAATCCAACATGGTTTGTAGTAGTTCTTTGAAACTTGACAAAATAAAGGAGTTCTCAGTTTTGTCTCTATGGTTTGTTTCCTCTTCAAGTAGCCCTAGTCACAGACTGTGGAAAAGCACTTTCATTGAGAGGGTTGCCAAGCTTCTAAAAAATTACGAGTTTCCGAAATACCAGCAAATATTGTTTCACCCAATCTTGATGATACTTGGTGGTAATGATCAGTACACAAATCCGACTTTGCTCACCAAATTTTGTTCTTCTAGGTTGAAGCATTCGTCTACAGTAGCAGTTTTTATATTTAGGTTTCCCTCTGTTCTCTCCTATTTAGATAGATGAATTTGGAACTCTAAATCCAACATGGTTTTTAGTAGCTCTTTGAAACTTGACAAAATAAAGGAGTTCTCAGTTTTGTCTGTATGGTTTGTTTCCTCTTCAAGTAGCCCTATGCACAGACTGTGAAAAAGCACTTTCATTGAGAGGGGTTGCCAAGCTTCTAAGAAATAACGAGTTTCGGAAATACCAGCAAATATTTTTTCAGCCAATCTTGATGATACTTGTTGCTGAAGATCAGTACACAAATCCCACTTGGCTCACCAAATTCTGTTCTTCTAGGTTGAAGCGTTCGTCTACAGTAGCAGTTTTTATATTTAGTTTTCCCTCTGTTCTCTCCTATATAGATAGATGAATTTGGAACTCTAAATCCAACATGGTTTGTAGTAGCTCTTTGAAACTTGACAAAATAAAGGAGTTCTCAGTTTTGTCTCTATGGTTTGTTTACTCTTCAAGTAGCCCTAGGCACAGACTGTGGAAAGCACTTTCATTGAGATGGATTGCCAAGCTTCTAAGAAATAACGAGTTTCCAAAATACCAGCAAATATTTTTTCACCCAATCTTGATGATACTTGGTGGTAATGATCAGTACACAAATCCCACTTGGCTCACCAAATTTTGTTCTTCTAGGTTGAAGCGTTCGTCTACAGTGGCAGTTTTTATATTTAGGTTTCTCTCTGTTCTCTCCTATATAGATAGATGAATTTGGAACTCTAAATCCAACATGGATTGTAGTAGCTCTTTGAAACTTGACAAAATAAAGGAGTTCTCAGTTTTGTCTCTATGGTTTTTTTATTCTTCAAGTAGCCCTAGGCACAGTCTGTGGAAGCACTTTCATTGAGATGGGTTGCCAAGCTTGTAAGAAATAAGGAGTTTCCAAAATACCAGCAAATATTTTTTAACCCAATCTTGATGATACTTGGTGGTATTGATCAGTACACAAATCCCACTTGGCTCACCAAATTTTGTTCTTCTAGGTTGAAGCGTTCGTCTAAAGTAGCAGTTTTTATATTTAGGTTTCTCTCTGTTCTCTCATATATAGATAGATGAATTTGGAACTCTAAATCCAACATGGATTGTAGTAGCTCTTTGAAACTTGACAAAATAAAGGAGTTCACAGTTTTGTCTCTATGGTTTTTTCCTCTTCAAGTAGCCCTAGGCACAGACTGTGGAAAAGCACTTTCATTGAGAGGGGTTGCCAAACTTCTAAGAAATAACGTGTTTTCAAAATACCAGCAAATATTTTTTCACCCAATCTTGATGATACTTGGTGGTAATGATCAGTACACAAATCCCACTTGGCTCACCAAATTTTGTTCTTCTAGGTTGAAGCGTTCGTCTACAGTAGCAGTTTTTATATTTAGGTTTCTCTGTGTTCTCTCCTATATAGATAGATGAATTTGGAACTCTAAATCCAACATGGATTGTAGTAGCTCTTTGAAACTTGAAAAAATAAAGGAGTTCTCAGTTTTGTCTCTATGGTTTGTTTCCTCTTCAAGTAGCCGAAGCACAGACTGTGGAAAAGCACTTTCATTGAGAGGGGTTGCCAAGCTTCTAAGAAATTACGAGTTTCCGAAATACCAGCAAATATTTTTTTCACCCAATCTTGATGATACTTGGTGGTAATGATCAGTACAGAAATCCCACTTTGCTCACAAAATTTTGTTCTTCTAGGTTGAAGCATTCGTCTACAGTAGCAGTTTTTATATTTAGGTTTCCCTCTGTTCTCTCCTATTTAGATAGATGAATTTGGAACTCTAAATCCAACATGGTTTTTAGTAGCTCTTTGAAACTTGACAAAATTAAGGAGTTCTCAGTTTTGTCTCTATGGTTTGTTTCCTCTTCAAGTAGCCCTAGGCACAGACTGTGGAAAAGCAATTTCATTGAGAGTGGTTGCCAAGCTTCTAAGAAATAATGAGTTTCCGAAATACCAGCAAATATGTTTTCAGCCAATCTTGATGATACTTGTTGCTGATGATCAGTACACAAATCTCACTTGGCTCACCAAATTCTGTTCTTCTAGGTTGAAGCGTTCGTCTACAGTTGCTGTTTTTATATTTAGGTTTCCCTCTGTTTTCTCCTATATAGATAGATGAATTTGGAACTCTAAATCCAACATGTTTTGTAGTAGCTCTTTGAAACTTGACAAAATAAAGGAGTTCTCAGTTTTGTCTCTATGGTTTGTTTACTCTTCAAGTAGCCCTAGGCACAGACTGTGGAAAGCACTTTCATTGAGATGGATTGCCAAGCTTCTAAGAAATAACGAGTTTCCAAAATACCAGCAAATATTTTTTCACCCAATCTTGATGATACTTGGTGGAATGATCAGTACACAAATCCCACTTGGCTCACCAAATTTTGTTCTTTTAGGTTGAAGCGTTCGTCTACAGTAGCAGTTTTTATATTTAGGTTTCTCTCTGTTCTCTCCTATATAGATAGATGAATTTGGAACTCTAAATCCAACATGGATTGTAGTAGCTCTTTGAAACTTGACAAAATAAAGGAGTTCTCAGTTTTGTCTCTATGGTTTTTTTATTCTTCAAGTAGCCCTAGGCACAGTCTGTGGAAGCACTTTCATTGAGATGGGTTGCCAAGCTTGTAAGAAATAAGGAGTTTCCAAAATACCAGCAAATATTTTTTAACCCAATCTTGATGATACTTGGTGGTATTGATCAGTACACAAATCCCACTTGGCTCACCAAATTTTGTTCTTCTAGGTTGAAGCGTTCGTCTAAAGTAGCAGTTTTTATATTTAGGTTTCTCTCTGTTCTCTCATATATAGATAGATGAATTTGGAACTCTAAATCCAACATGGATTGTAGTAGCTCTTTGAAACTTGACAAAATAAAGGAGTTCACAGTTTTGTCTCTATGGTTTTTTCCTCTTCAAGTAGCCCTAGGCACAGACTGTGGAAAAGCACTTTCATTGAGAGGGGTTGCCAAACTTCTAAGAAATAACGTGTTTTCAAAATACCAGCAAATATTTTTTCACCCAATCTTGATGATACTTGGTGGTAATGATCAGTACACAAATCCCACTTGGCTCACCAAATTTTGTTCTTCTAGGTTGAAGCGTTCGTCTACAGTAGCAGTTTTTATATTTAGGTTTCTCTGTGTTCTCTCCTATATAGATAGATGAATTTGGAACTCTAAATCCAACATGGATTGTAGTAGCTCTTTGAAACTTGAAAAAATAAAGGAGTTCTCAGTTTTGTCTCTATGGTTTGTTTCCTCTTCAAGTAGCCGAAGCACAGACTGTGGAAAAGCACTTTCATTGAGAGGGGTTGCCAAGCTTCTAAGAAATTACGAGTTTCCGAAATACCAGCAAATATTTTTTTCACCCAATCTTGATGATACTTGGTGGTAATGATCAGTACAGAAATCCCACTTTGCTCACAAAATTTTGTTCTTCTAGGTTGAAGCATTCGTCTACAGTAGCAGTTTTTATATTTAGGTTTCCCTCTGTTCTCTCCTATTTAGATAGATGAATTTGGAACTCTAAATCCAACATGGTTTTTAGTAGCTCTTTGAAACTTGACAAAATTAAGGAGTTCTCAGTTTTGTCTCTATGGTTTGTTTCCTCTTCAAGTAGCCCTAGGCACAGACTGTGGAAAAGCAATTTCATTGAGAGTGGTTGCCAAGCTTCTAAGAAATAATGAGTTTCCGAAATACCAGCAAATATGTTTTCAGCCAATCTTGATGATACTTGTTGCTGATGATCAGTACACAAATCTCACTTGGCTCACCAAATTCTGTTCTTCTAGGTTGAAGCGTTCGTCTACAGTTGCTGTTTTTATATTTAGGTTTCCCTCTGTTTTCTCCTATATAGATAGATGAATTTGGAACTCTAAATCCAACATGTTTTGTAGTAGCTCTTTGAAACTTGACAAAATAAAGGAGTTCTCAGTTTTGTATCTATGGTTTGTTTACTCTTCAAGTAGCCCTAGGCACAGACTGTGGAAAGCACTTTCATTGAGATGGATTGCCAAGCTTCTAAGAAATAACGAGTTTCCAAAATACCAGCAAATATTTTTTCACCCAATCTTGATGATACTTGGTGGAATGATCAGTACACAAATCCCACTTGGCTCACCAAATTTTGTTCTTTTAGGTTGAAGCGTTCGTCTACAGTAGCAGTTTTTATATTTAGGTTTCTCTCTGTTCTCTCCTATATAGATAGATGAATTTGGAACTCTAAATCCAACATGGATTGTAGTAGCTCTTTGAAACTTGACAAAATAAAGGAGTTCTCAGTTTTGCCTCTATGGTTTGTTTATTCTTCAAGTAGCCCCAGGCACAGTCCGTGGAAGCACTTTCATTGAGATGGGTTGCCAAGCTTGTAAGAAATAAGGAGTTTCCAAAATACCAGCAAATATTTTTTCACCCAATCTTGATGATACTTGGTGGTATTGATCAGTACACAAATCCCACTTGGCTCACCAAATTTTGTTCTTCTAGGTTGAAGCGTTCGTCTACAGTAGCAGTTTTTATATTTAGGTTTCTCTCTATTCTCTCATATATAGATAGATGAGTTTGGAACTCTAAATCCAACATGGATTGTAGTAGCTCTTTGAAACTTGACAAAATAAAGGAGTTCTCAGTTTTGTCTCTATGGTTTTTTCCTCTTCAAGTAGCCCTAGTCACAGACTGTGGAAAAGCACTTTCATTGAGAGGGGTTGCCAAGCTTCTAAGAAATAACGTGTTTTCAAAATACCAGCAAATATTTTTTCACCCAATCTTGATGATACTTAGTGGTAATGATCAGTACACAAATCCCACTTGGCTCACCAAATTTTGTTCTTCTAGGTTGAAGCGTTCGTCTACAGTAGCAGTTTTTATATTTAGGTTTCTCTCTGTTCTCTCCTATATAGATAGATGAATTTGGAACTCTAAATCCAACATGGATTGTAGTAGCTCTTTGAAACTTGACAAAATAAAGGAGTTCTCAGTTTTGTCTCTATGGTTTGTTTCCTCTTCAAGTAGCCCTAGGCACAGACTGTGGAAAAGCACTTTCATTGAGAGGGGTTGCCAAGCTTCTAAGAAATAACGAGTTTCCGAAATACCAGCAAATATTTTTTCACCCAATCTTGATGATACTTGGTGGTAATGATCAGTACACAGATCCCACTTGGCTCACCAAATTTTGTTCTTCTAGGTTGAAGCGTTCGTCTACAGTAGTCGTTTTTATATTTAGGTTTCACTCTGTTCTCTCATATATAGATAGATGAATTTGGAACTCTAAATCCAACATGGTTTGTAGTAGCTCTTTGAAACTTGACAAAATAAAGGAGTTCTGAGTTTTGTCTCTGTGGTTTGTTTCCTCTTCAAGTAGCCCTAGGCAAAGACTGTGGAAAACCATTTTCTTTGAGAGGTGTTGCCACGCTTCTAAGAAATAACGAGTTTCCGAAATACCAGCATATATTTTTTCTCCCAATCTTGATGATACTTGTTGCTAATGATCAGTACACAAATCCCACTTGGCTCACCAAATTTTGTTCTTCTAGGTTGAAGCGTTCATCTACAGTAGCAGTTTTTATATTTAGGATTCTCTCTGTTTTCTCCTATATAGATAGATGAATTTGGAACTCTAAATCCAACATGGATTGTAGTAGCTCTTTGAAACTTGACAAAATAAAGGAGTTCTCAGTTTTGTCTGTATGGTTTGTTTCCTCTTCAAGTAGCCCTAGTCACAGACTGTGGAAAAGCACTTTCATTGAGAGGGTTGCCAAGCTTTTAAGAAATTATTATTTTCTGAAATACCAGCAATATTTTTTCACCCAATCTTGATGATACTTGTTACTAATGATCAGTACACAAATCCCACTTGGCTCAACAAATTTTGTTCTTCTAGGTTGAAGCGTTCGTCTACAGTAGCAGTTTTTATATTTAGGTTTCCCTCTGTTCTCTCCTGTATAGATAGATGAATTTGGAACTCTAAATCCAACATGGTTTGTAGTAGCTCTTTGAAACTTGACAAAATAAAGGAGTTCTCAGTTTTGTCCGTACGATTTGTTTCCTCTTCTTGTAGCCCTAGGCACAGACTGTGGAAAAGCACTTTCATTGAGAGGGGTTGCCAAGCTTCTAAGAAATAACGAGTTTCCGAAATACCAGCAAATATTTTTTCACCCAATCTTGGTGATACTTGGTGGTAATGATCAGTACACAAATCCCACTTGGCTCACCAAATTTTGTTCTTCTAGGTTGAAGCGTTCGTCTACAGTAGCAGTTTTTATATTTAGGTTTCACTCTGTTCTCTCATATATAGATAGATGAATTTGGAACTCTAAATCCAACATGGTTTGTAGTGGCTCTTTGAAACTTGGCAAAATAAAGGAGTTCTCAGTTTTGTCTCTATGGTTTGTTTTCTCTTCAAGTAGCCCTAGTCACAGACTGTGGAAAAGCACTTTCATTGAGAGGGTTGCCAAGCTTCTAAAAAATTACGAGTTTCAGAAATACCAGCAAATATTGTTTCACCCAATCTTGATGATACTTGGTGGTAATGGTCAGTACACAAATCCCACTTTGCTCACCAAATTTTGTTCTTCTAGGTTGAAGCATTCGTCTACAGTAGCAGTTTTTATATTTAGGTTTCCCTCTGTTTTCTCCTATTTAGATAGATGAATTTGGAACTCTAAATCCAACATGGTTTTTAGTAGCTCTTTGAAACTTGACAAAATATAGGAGTTCTGAGTTTTGTCTCTATGGTTTGTGTCCTCTTCAAGTAGCCCTAGGCACAGACTGTGGAAAAGCACTTTAATTGAGAGGGGTTGCCAAGCTTCTAAGAAATAACGAGTTTCCGAAATACCAGCAAATATTTTTTCACAAAATCTTGATGATACTTGTTGATAATGATCAGTACACAGATCCCACTTGGCTCACCAAATTTTGTTCTTCTAGGTTGAAGCGTTCGTCTACAGTAGCAGTTTTTATATTTAGGTTTCTCTCTATTCTCTCCTGTATACATAGATGAATCTGGAACTCTAAATCCAACATGGTTTGTAGTGGCTCTTTGAAACTTGACAAAATAACGGAGTTCTCAGTTTTGTCTCTATGGATTGTTTCTTCCTCAATTAGCCCTAGGCACAGACTGTGGAAAAGCACTTTCATTGAGAGGTGTTGCCAAGCTTCTAAGAAATAACGAGTTTCCGAAATACCAGCAAATATTTTTTCACCCAATCTTGATGATACTTGTTGCTAATGATCAGTACACAAATCCCACTTGGCTCACCAAATTTTCTTCTTCTAGGTTGAGGCGTTCGTCTACAGTAGCAGCTTTTATATTTAGGTGTCTCTCTGTTCTCTCCTATATAGATAGATGAATTTGGAACTTTAAATCCAACATGGATTGTAGTAGCTCTTTGAAACTTGACAAAATAATTGAGGTCTCAGTTTTGTCTCTATGGTTTGTTTCCTCTTCAAGTAGCCCTAGGCACAGACTGTGGAAAAGCACTTTCATTGAGAGGGGTTGCCAAGCTTCTAAGAAATAAGGAGTTTCCGAAATACCAGCAAATATTTTTTCACCCAATCTTGATGATCCTTGGTGGGAATGATCAGTACACAGATCCCACTTGGCTCACCAAATTTTGTTCTTCTAGGTTGAAGCGTTCGTCTACAGTAGCAGTTTTTATATTTAGGTTTCACTCTGTTCTCTCATATATAGATAGATGAATTTGGAACTCTAAATCCAACATGGTTTGTAGTAGCTCCTTGAAACTTGACAAAATAAAGAATTCTGAGTTTTGTCTCTATGGTTTGTTTCCTCTTCAAGTAGCCCTAGGCACAGACTGTGGAAAACCACTTTCATTGAGAGGGGATGCCAAGCTTCTAAGAAATAACGAGTTTCCGAAATACCAGCAAATATTTTTTCACCCAATCTTGATGATACTTGTTGATAATGATCAGTACACAGATCCCACTTGGCTCACCAAATTTTGTTCTTCTAGGTTGAAGAGTTCGTCTACAATAGCAGTTTTTATATTTAGGTTTCACTCTGTTCTCTCATATATAGATAGATGAATTTGGAAATCTAAATCCAACATGGTTTGTAGTAGCTCTTAGATACTTGACAAAATAAAGGAGTTCTGAGTTTTGTCTCTATGGTTTGTTTCCTCTTCAAGTAGCCCTAGGCACAGACTGTGGAAAACTACTTTCATTGAGAGGTGTTGCCAAGCTTCTAAGAAATAACGATTTTCCGAAATACCAGCAAATATTTTTTAACCCAATCTTGATGATACTGGTTGCAAATGATCAGTACACAAATCCCACTTGGCTCAACAAATTGTGTTCTTCTAGGTTGAAGCGGTGGCCTACAGTAGAAGTTTTAATATTTAGGTTTCCCTCTGTTCTCTCATATAGATATATGAATTTGGAACACTAAATCCAACATGGTTTGTAGTAGCTCTTTGAAACTTGAAAAAATAAAGGAGATCTCAGTTTTGTCTCTATGGTTTGTTTCCTTTCAAATAGCTCTAGGCACAGACTGTGGAAAAGCACTTTCATTGAGAGGGGTTGCCAAGCTTCTAAGAAATTACGAGTTTCCGAAATACCAGCAAATATTTTTTCACCCAATTTTGATGATACTTGGTGGTAATGATCAGTACACAAGTTCCACTTGGCTCACCAAATTTTGTTCTTCTAGATTGAAGAGTTCGTCTACAGTAGCAGTTTTTATATTTAGGTTTTCATCTGTCCTCTCCTATATAGAAAGATGAATTTGGAACTCTAAATCCAACATGGTTTGTAGTAGAACTTTGAAACTTTACAAAATAAAGGAGTTCTCAGTTTTGTCGCTATGGTTTGCTTCCTCTTCAAGTAGCCCTAGGCACAGACTGTGGAAAAGCACTTTCATTGAGAGGTGTTGCCAAGCTTCTAAGAAATAACGAGTTTCCGAAATACCAGCAAATATTTTTTCACCCAATCTTGATGATACTTGTTGCTAATGATCAGTACACAAATCCCACTTGGCTCACCAAATTTTCTTCTTCTAGATTGAAGCGTTCGTCTACAGTAGCAGTTTTTATATTTAGGTTTCTCTCTGTTCTCTCCTATATAGATAGATGAATTTGGAACTTTAAATCCAACATGGATTGTAGTAGCTCATTGAAACTTGACAAAATAAATGAGGTCTCAGTTTTGTCTCTATGGTTTGTTTCCTCTTCAAGTAGCCCTAGGCACAGACTGTGGAAAAGCATTTTCATTGAGAGGGGTTGCCAAGCTTCTAAGAAATAAGGAGTTTCCGAAATACCAGCAAATATTTTTTCACCCAATCTTGATGATCCTTGGTGGGAATGATCAGTACACAGATCCCACTTGGCTCACCAAATTTTGTTCTTCTAGGTTGAAGCGTTCGTCTACAGTAGCAGTTTTTATATTTAGGTTTCACTCTGTTCTCTCATATATAGATAGATGAATTTGGAAATCTAAATCCAACATGGTTTGTAGTAGCTCTTAGATACCTGACAAAATAAAGGAGTTCTGAGTTTTGTCTCTATGGTTTGTTTCCTCTTCAAGTAGCCCTAGGCACAGACTGTGGAAAACTACTTTCATTGAGAGGTGTTGAAAAGCTTCTAAGAAATAACGATTTTCCGAAATACCAGCAAATATATTTTAACCCAATCTTGATGATACTGGTTGCAAATGATCAGTACACAAATCCCACTTGGCTCAACAAATTGTGTTCTTCTAGGTTGAAGCGGTGGCCTACAGTAGAAGTTTTAATATTTAGGTTTCCCTCTGTTCTCTCATATAGATATATGAATTTGGAACACTAAATCCAACATGGTTTGTAGTAGCTCTTTGAAACTTGACAAAATAAAGGAGATCTCAGTTTTGTCTCTATGGTTTGTTTCCTTTCAAATAGCTCTAGGCACAGACTGTGGAAAAGCACTTTCATTGAGAGGGGTTGCCAAGCTTCTAAGAAATTACGAGTTTCCGAAATACCAGCAAATATTTTTTCACCCAATTTTGATGATACTTGGTGGTAATGATCAGTACACAAGTCCCACTTGGCTCACCAAATTTTGTTCTTCTAGGTTGAAGCGTTCGTCTACAGTAGCAGTTTTTATATTTAGGTTTCTCTCTGTTCTCTCCAATATAGATAGATGAATTTGGAATTTTAAATCCAACATGGATTGTAGTAGCTCTTTGAAACTTGACAAAATAAAGGAGTTCTCAGTTTTGTCTCTATGGTTCGTTTCCTATTCAAGTAGCCCTAGGCACAGACTGTGGAAAAGCACTTTCATTGAGAGGTGTTGCCAAGCTTCTAAGAAATAACGAGTTTCCGAAACACCAGCAAATATATTTTCACCCAATCTTGATGATACTTGTTGCTAATGATCAGTACACAGATCCCACTTGGCTCACCAAATTTTGTTCTTCTAAATTGAAGAGTTCGTCTACAGTAGAAGTTTTTATATTAAGGTTTCCCTCTGTTCTCTCCTATATAGATAGATGAATTTGGAACTCTAAATCCAAAATGGTTTGTAGTAGCTCTTGGAAACTTGACAAAATAAAGGAGTTCTCAGTTTTGTCTCTATGATTTGTTTCCTCTTCAAATAGCCCTAGGCACAGACTGTGGAAAAGCACTTTCATTGAGAGAGTTTGCCAAGTTTCTAAGACATTACAAGTTTCCGAAATACCAGCAAATATTTTTTCACTCAATCTTGATGATACTTGGTTGTAATGATCAGTACACAAATCCAACTTGGCTGCCCAAATTTTGTTCTTCTAGGTTGAAGCGTTCGTCTACAGTAGCAGTTTTTATATTTAGGTTTCTCTCTGTTCTCTCCTATATAGATAGATGAATTTGGAACTCTAAATCCAACATGGATTGTAGTAGATCTTTGAAACTTGACAAAATAAAGGAGATCTCAGTTTTGTCTCTATGGTTTGTTTCCTCTTCAAGTAGCCCTAGGCACAGACTGTGGAAAAGCACTTTCATTGAGAGGTGTTGCCAAGCTTCTAAGAAATTACGAGTTTCCGAAATACCAGGAAATATTTTTTCACCCAATTTTGATGATACTTGGTTGTAATGATCAGTACACAAATCCCACTTGGCTCACCAAATTTTGTTCTTCTAAGTTGAAGCGTTTGTGTACAGTAGCAGTTTTTATATTTAGGTTTCGCCCTTTTCTCTCCTGTATAGATAGATGTATTTGGAACTCTAAATCCAACACGGTTTGTAGTAGCTCTTTGAAACTTGACAAAATAAAGGAGTTCTCAGTTTTGTCGCTATGGTTTGTTTCCTCTTCAAGTAGCCCTAGGCACAGACTGTGGAAAAGCACTTTCATTGAGAGGGGTTGCCAAGCTTCTAAGAAACAACGAGTTTCCGAAATACCAGCAAATATTTTTTCACCCAATCTTGATGATACTTGGTGGTAATGATCAGTACACAGATCCCACTGGGCTCAACAAATTTTGTTCTTCTAGGTTGAAGCGTTCGTCTACAGTAGCAGTTTTTATATTTAGTTTTCACTCTGTTGTCCCATATATAGATAGATGAATTTGGAACTCTAAATCCAACATGGTTTGTAGTAGCTATTTGAAACTTGACAAAATAAAGGAGTTCTGAGTTTTGTCTCTATGGTTTGTTTCCTCCTCAAGTAGCCCTAGGCGCAGACTGTTTAAAAGCACTTTCATTGAGAGGGGTTGCCAAGCTTCTAAAAAATAACGAGTTTCCGAAGTACCAGCAAATATTTTTTCACCCAATCTTGATGATACTTGTTGCTAATGATCAGCACACAAATCCCACTTGGCTCACCATATTTTGTTCTTCTAGGTTGAAGAGTTCGTCTACAGTAGCAGTTTTTATATCTAGGTTTCTCTCTGTTCTCTCATATATAGATAGATGAATTTGGAACTCTAAATCCAACATGGTTTGTAGTAGCTCTTTGAAACATGACAAAATAAGGAGTTCTGAGTTTTGTCTCTATGGTTTGTTTCCTCTGCAAGTAGCCCTAGGCACAGACGGTGGAAAAGCACTTTCATTGAGAGGGGTTGCCAATCTTCTAAGAAATAACGAGTTTCCGAAATATCAGCAAATATTTTTTCACCCAATCTTGATGATACTTGGTGGTAATGATCAGTACACAATACCCACTTGGCTCACCAAATTTTGTTCTTCTATGTTGAAGCGTTCGTATATAGTAGCCGTTTTTATATTTAGGTTTCACTCTGTTCTCTCATATATAGATAGATGAATTTGGAACTCTAAATCCAACATGGTTTGTAGTAGCTCTTTGAATATTGCAAAATAAAGGAGTTCTGAGTTTTGTCTCTATGGTTTGTTTCCATTTCAAGTAGCCCTAGGCGCAGACTGTGGAAAAGCACTTTCATTGAGAGGTGTTGCCAATCTTCTAAGAAATAACGTGTTTCCGAAATACTAGCAAATATTATTTCACCCAATCTTGATGATACTTGGTGGTATTGATCAGTACACAGATCCCACTTGGCTCACCAAATTTTGTTCTTCTAGGTTGAAGCGTTCGTCTACAGTAGCCGTTTTTATATTTAGGTTTCATTCTGTTCTCTCCTATATAGATAGATGAATTTGGAACTCTAAATCCAACATGGTTTGTAGTAGCTCATTGAAACTTGACAAAATAAAGGAGTACTGAGTTTTGTCTCTATGGTTTGTTTCTTCTTCAGGTAGCCCTAGGCGCAGACAGTGGAAAAGCACTTTCATTGAGAGGGGTGGCCAAGCTTCTAAGAAATAACGAGTTTCCGAAGTACCAGCAAATATTTTTTCACCCAATGTTGATGATACTGGTTGCTAATGATCAGTACACAAATCCCACTTGGCTCACCAAATTGTGTTCTTCTAGGTTGAAGCGTTCGCCTATAGTAGAATTGTTTATATTTAGGTTTCCCTCTGTTCTCTCCTATATAGATATATGAATTTGGAACTCTAAATCCAACATGGTTCGTAGTAGCTCTTTGAATCTTGACAAAAAAAAGGAGTTCTCAGTTTTGTCTCTACGGTTTGTTTCTTCTTCAAGTAGCCCTAGGCACAGACTGTGGAAAAGCATTTTCATTGAGAGAGTTTGCCAAGCTTCTAAGAAATTACAAGTTTCTGAAATACCAGCAAATATTTTTTCACCCAATCTTGATGATACATGGTGGTAATGATCAGTACATAAATCCCCCATGACTCACCTAATTTTGTTCTTCTAGGTTGAAGCGTTCGTCTAGAGAAGCAGTTTTTATATTTAGGTTTCTCTCTGTTCTCTCCTATATAGATAGATGAATTTGGAACTCTAAATCCAACATGGTTTGTAGTAGCTCTTTGAAGCTTGACAAAATAAAGGAGTTCTGAGTTTTGTCTCTATGGTTTGTTTCCTCTTCAAGTAGCCCTAGGCGCAGACTGTGGAAAAGCACTTTCATTAAGAGGGGTTGCCAAGCTTCTAAAAAATAACGAGTTTCCGAAGTACCAGCAAATATTTTTTCACCCAATCTTGATGATACTTGGTGGGAATGGTCAGTACACAGATCCCACTTGGCTCACCAAATTTTGTTCTTCTAGGTTGAAGCGTTCGTCTACAGTAGCAGTTTTTATATTTAGGATTCTCTCTGTTCTCTCCTATATAGATAGATGAATTTGGAACTTTAAATCCAACATGGATTGTAGTAGCTCTTTGAAACTTGACAAAATAAAGGAGGTCTCAGTTTTGTCTCTATGGTTTGTTTCCTCTTCAAGTAGCCCTAGGCTCAGACTGTGGAAAAGCACTTTTTTGAGAGGGGATGCCAAGCTTCTAAGAAATAACGAGTTTCCGAAATACCAGCAAATATTTTTTCACCCAATCTTGATGATACTTGGTGGGAATGATCAGTACACAGATCCCACTTGGCTCACCAAATTTTGTTCTTCTAGGTTGAAGCGTTCGTCTACAGTAGCCGTTTTTATATTTAGGTTTCCCTCTGTTCTCTCATATATAGATAGATGAATTTGGAACTCTAAATCCAACATAGTTTGTAGTAGCTCTTTGAAACTTGACAAAATAAAGGAGTTCTGAGTTTTGTCTCTATGGTTTGTTTCCTCTTCAAGTAGCCCTAGGCACAGACTGTGGAAAAGCACTTTAATTGAGAGGGGTTGCCAAGCTTCTAAGAAATAACGAGTTTCCGAAATACTAGCAAATATTTTTTCACCCAATCTTGATGATACTTGTTGATAATGATGAGTACACAGATTCCACTTGGCTCACCAAATTTTGTTCTTCTAGGTTGAAGCGTTCGTCTACAGTAGCAGTTTTTATATTTAGGTTTCGCTCTATTCTCTCCTGTATACATAGATGAATTTGGAACTCTAAATCCAACATGGTTTGTAGTAGCTCTTTGAAACTTGACAAAATAACGGAGTTCTCAGTTTTGTCTCTATGGATGGTTTCCTCTTCAATTAGCCCTAGGCACAGACTGTGGAAAAGCACTTTCATTGAGAGGTGTTGCCAAGTTTCTAAGAAATAACGAGTTTCCGAAATACCAGCAAATATTTTTTCACCCAATCTTGATGATACTTGTTGCTAATGATCAGTACACAAGTCCCACTTGGCTCACCAAATTTTGTTCTTCTAGTTTGAAGCGTTCGTCTACATTAGCAGTTTTTATATTTAGGTTTCTCTCTGTTCTCTCCTATATAGATAGATGAATTTGGAACTTTAAATCCAACATGGATTGTAGTAGCTCCTTGAAACTTGACAAAATAAATGAGGTCTCAGTTTTGTCTCTATGGTTTGTTTCCTCTTCAAGTAGCCCTAGGCACAGACTGTGGAAAAGCACTTTCATTGAGAGGGGTTGCCAAGCTTCTAAGAAGTAACGAGTTTCCGAAATAAAAGCAAATATTTTTTCACCCAATCTTGATGATACTTGGTGGGAATGATCAGTACACAGATCCCACTTGGCTCACCAAATTTTGTTCTTCTAAGTTGAAGCGTTTGTGTACAGTAGCAGTTTTTATATTTAGGTTTCGCCCTTTTCTCTCCTGTATAGATAGATGTATTTGGAACTCTAAATCCAACATGGTTTGTAGTAACTCTTTGAAACTTGACAATAAAGGAGTTCTCAGTTTTGTCGCTATGGTTTGTTTCCTCTTCAAGTAGCCCTAGGCACAGACTGTGGAAAAGCACTTTCATTGAGAGGGGTTGCCAAGCTTCTAAGAAATAACGAGTTTCTGAAATACCAGCAAATATTTTTTCACCCAATCTTGATGATACTTGGTGGTAATGATCAGTACACAGATCCCAAAGGGCTCACCAAATTTTGTTCTTCTAGGTTGAAGCGTTCGTCTACAGTAGCAGTTTTTATATTTAGTTTTCACTCTGTTGTCTCATATATAGATAGATGAATTTGGAACTCTAAATCCAACATGGTTTGTAGTAGCTCTTTGAAACTTGACAAAATAAAGGGGTTCTGAGTTTTGTCTCTATGGTTTGTTTCCTCCTCAAGTAGCCCTAGGCGCAGACTGTTTAAAAGCACTTTCATTGAGAGGGGTTGCCAAGCTTCTAAAAAATAACGAGTTTCCGAAGTACCAGCAAATATTTTTTCACCCAATCTTGATGATACTTGTTGCTAATGATCAGTACACAAATCCCACTTGGCTCACCATATTTTGTTCTTCTAGGTTGAATGGTTCGTCTACAGTAGCAGTTTTTATATCTAGGTTTGCCTCTGTTCTCTCCTATATAGATATATGAATTTGGAACTCTAAATCCAACATGGTTTGTAGTAGCTCTTTCAAACTTGACAAAATAAAGGACTTCTCAGTTTTGTCTCTATGGTTTGTTTCCTCTTCAATTAGCCCTAGGCACAGACTGTGGAAAAGCACTTTCATTGAGAGAGTTTGCCAAGCTTCTAAGAAATTACAAGTTTCCGAAATACAAGCAAATATTTTTTCACCCAATCTTGATGATACTTGGTGGTAATGATCAGTACACAAATCCCACTTGGCTCATCAAATTTTGTTCTTCTATTTTGAAGCGTTCGTCTACAGTAGCAGTTTTTATATTTAGGTTTCTCTCTGTTCTCTCCTATATAGATAGATGAATTTGGAACTCTAAATCCAACATGGATTGTAGTAGATCTTTGAAACTTGACAAAATAAAGGAGTTCTGAGTTTTGTCTCTATGGTTTCTTTCCTCTTCAAGTTACCCTAGGCACAGACTGTGGAAAACTACTTTCATTGAGAGGTGTTGCCAAGATTCTTAGAAATAACGAGTTTCCGAAAAACCAGCAAATATTTTTTCCCCAATCTTGATGATACTGGTTGCTAATGATCAGTACACAAATCCCACTTGGCTCACCAAATTGTGTTCTTCTAGGTTGAAGCGTTCGCCTACAGTAGAAGTTTTTATATTTAGGTTTCCCTCTGTTCTCTCCTATATAGATAGATGAATTTGGAACTCTAAATCCAACATGGTTTGTAGTAGCTCTTTGAAACTTGACAAAATAAAGGAGTTCTCAGTTTTGTCTCTATGGTTTGTTTCTTCTTCAAGTAGCCCTAGGCACAGACTGTGGAAAAGCACTTTCATTGAGAGATTTTGCCAAGTTTCTAAGAAATTACAAGTTTCCGAAATACCAGCAAATATTTTTTCACTCAATCTTGATGATACTTGGTTGTAATTATCAGTACACAAATCCAACTTGGCTGCCCAAATTTTGTTCTTCTAGGTTGAAGCGTTCGTCTACAGTAGCAGTTTTTATATTTAGGTTTCTCTCTGTTCTCTCCTATATAGATAGATGAATTTGGAACTCTAAATCCAACATGGATTGTAGTAGATCTTTGAAACTTGACAAAATAAAGGAGATCTCAGTTTTGTCTCTATGGTTTGTTTCCTCTTCAAGTAGACCTATGCACAGACTTTGGAAAAGCACTTTCATTGAGAGGGGTTGCCAAGCTTCTAAGAAATTACGAGTTACCGAAATACCAGCAAATATTTTTTCACCCAATTTTGATGATACTTGGTTGTAATGATCAGTACACAAATCCCACTTGGCTCACCAAATTTTGTTCTTCTAAGTTGATGCGTTTGAGTACAGTAGCAGTTTTTATATTTAGGTTTCGCCCTTTTCTCTCCTGTATAGATAGATGTATTTGGAACTCTAAATCCAACACGGTTTGTAGTAGCTCTTTGAAACTTGACAAAATAAAGGAGTTCTCAGTTTTGTCGCTATGGTTTGTTTCCTCCTCAAGTAGCCCTAGGCACAGACTTTGGAAAAGCACTTTCATTGAGAGGGGTTGCCAAGCTTCTAAGAAATAACGAGTTTCCGAAATACCAGCAAATATTTTTTCACCCAATCTTGATGATACTTGGTGGTAATGATCAGTACACAGATCCCACTGGGCTCACCAAATTTTGTTCTTCTAGGTTGAAGCGTTCGTCTACAGTAGCCGTTTTTATATTTAGGTTTCACTCTGTTGTCTCATATATAGATAGATGAATTTGGAACTCTAAATCCAACATGGTTTGTAGTAGCTCTTTGAAACTTGACAAAATAAAGGAGTTCTGAGTTTTGTCTCTATGGTTTGTTTCCTCCTCAAGTAGCCCTAGGCGCAGAGTGTTTAAAAGCACTTTCATTGAGAGGGGTTGCCAATCTTCTAAAAAATAACGAGTTTCCGAAGTACCAGCAAATATTTTTTCACCCAATCTTGATGATACTTGTTGCTAATGATCAGTACACAAATCCCACTTGGCTCACCATATTTTGTTCTTCTAGGTTGAAGAGTTAGTCTACAGTAGCAGTTTTTATATCTAGGTTTCTCTCTGTTCTCTCATATATAGATAGATGAATTTGGAACTCTAAATCCAACATGGTTTGTAGTAGCTCTTTGAAACATGACAAAAAAAGGAGTTCTGAGTTTTGTCTCTATGGTTTGTTTCCTCTGCAAGTAGCCCTAGGCACAGACGGTGGAAAACCACTTTCATTGAGAGGGGTTGCCAATCTTCTAAGAAATAACGAGTTTCCGGAATATCAGCAAATATTTTTTCACCCAATCTTGATGATACTTGGTGGTAATGATCAGTACACAATACCCACTTGGCTCACCAAATTTTGTTCTTCTATGTTGAAGCGTTCGTCTATAGTAGCCGTTTTTATATTTAGGTTTCACTCTGTTCTCTCATATATAGATAGATGAAATTGGAACTCTAAATCCAACATGGTTTGTAGTATCACTTTGAATATTGCAAAATAAAGGAGTTCTGAGTTTTGTCTCTATGGTTTGTTTCCTCTTCAAGTAGCCCTAGGCGCAGACTGTGGAAAAGCACTTTCATTGAGAGGTGTTGCCAATCTTCTAAGAAATAACGAGTTTTCGAAATACCAGTAAATATAATTTCACCCAATCTTGATGATACTTGGTGGTATTGATCAGTACACAGATCCCACTTGGCTCACCAAATTTTGTTCTTCTAGGTTGAAGCGTTCGTGTACAGTAGCCGTTTTTATATTTAGGTTTCATTCTGTTCTCTCATATATAGATAGATGAATTTGGAACTCTAAATCCAACATGGTTTGTAGTAGCTCATTGAAACTTGACAAAATAAAGGAGTACTGAGTTTTTTCTCTATGGTTTGTTTCTTCTTCAAGTAGCCCTAGGCGCAGACAGTGGAAAAGCACTTTCATTGAGAGGGGTGGCCAAGCTTCTAAGAAATAACGAGTTTTCGAAGTACCAGCAAATATTTTTTCACCCAATGTTGATGATACTGGTTGCTAATGATCAGTACACAAATCCCACTTGGCTCACCAAATTGTGTTCTTCTAGGTTGAAGCGTTCGCCTATAGTAGAATTGTTTATATTTAGGTTTCCCTCTGTTCTCTCCTATATAGATATATGAGTTTGGAACTCTAAATCCAACATGGTTTGTAGTAGCTCTTTGAATCTTGACAAAAAAAAGGAGTTCTCAGTTTTGTCTCTACGGTTTGTTTCCTCTTCAAGTAGCCCTAGGCACAGACTGTGGAAAAGCATTTTCATTGAGAGAGTTTGCCAAGCTTCTAAGAAATTACAAGTTTCCGAAATACCAGCAAATATTTTTTCACCCAATCTTGATGATACATGGTGGTAATGATCAGTACACAAATCCCACATGACTCACCAAATTTTGTTCTTCTAGGTTGAAGCGTTCGTCTAGAGTAGCAGTTTTTATATTTAGGTTTCTCTCTGTTCTCTCCTATATAGATAGAAGAATTTGGAACTCTAAATCCAACATGGTTTGTAGTAGCTCTTTGAAACTTGACAAAATAAAGGAGATCTCAGTTTTGTCTCTATGGTTTATTTCTTCTTCAAGTAGCCCTAGGCACAGACTGTAGAAAACCACTTTCATTGAGAGGGGTTGCCAAGCTTCTAAGAAATAACGAGTTTCCGAAATATCAGCAAATATTTTTTCACCCAATCTTGATGATACTTGGTGGTAATGATCAGTACACAGTACCCACTTGGATTACCAAATTTTGTTCTTCTAGGTTGAAGCGTTCGTCTACAGTAGCCGTTTTTATATTTAGGTTTCTCTCTGTTCTCTCATATATAGATAGATGAATTTGGAACTCTAAATCCAACATGGTTTGTAGTAGCTCTTTAAAACTTGACAAAATAAAGGAGTTCTGAGTTTTGTCTCTATGGTTTGTTTCCTCTTCAAGTAGCCCTAGGCGCAGACTGTGGAAAAGCACTTTCATTAAGAGGGGTTGCCAAGCTTCTAAAAAATAACGAGTTTCCGAAGTACCAGCAAATATTTTTTCACCCAATCTTGATGATACTTGGTGGGAATGATCAGTACACAGATCCCACTTGGCTCACCAGATTTTGTTCTTCTAGTTTGAAGCGTTCGTCTACAGTAGTCATTTTTATATTTAGGTTTCACTCTGTTCTCTCATATATAGATAGATGAATTTGGAACTCTAATCCAACATGGTTTGTAGTAGCTCTTTGAAACTTGACAAAATAAAGGAGTTCTCAGTTTTGTCTCTATGGTTTGTTTCCTCTTCAAGTAGCCCTAGGCGCAGACTCTGGAAAAGCACTTTCATTGAGAGGGGTTGCCAAGCTTCTAAGAAATAAAAAGTTTCCTAAATACCAGCAAATATTTTTTCACCCAATCTTGATGATACTTGTTGATAATGATCAGTACACAGATCCCACTTGGCTCACCAAATTTTGTTCTTCTAGGTTGAAGCGTTCGTCTACAGTAGCAGTTTTTATATTTAGGTTTCCCTCTGTTCTCTCCTGTATAGATAGATGAATTTGGAACTCTAAATCCAACATGGTTTGTAGTAGCTCTTTGAAACTTGACAAAATAACGGAGTTCTCAGTTTTTTCTCTATGGATTGTTTCCTCTTCAATTAGCCCTAGGCACAGACTGTGGAAAAGCACTTTCATTGAGAGGTGTTGCCAAGCTTCTAAGAAATAACGAGTTTCCGAAATACCAGCAAATATTTTTTCACCCAATCTTGATGATACTTGTTGCTAATGATTAGTACACAAATCCCACTTGGCTCACCAAATTTTTTTCTTCTAGGTTGAAGCGTTCGTCTACAGTAGCCGTTTTTATATTTAGGTTTCCCTCTGTTCTCTCATATATAGATAGATGAATTTGGAACTCTAAATCCAACATGGTTTGTAGTAGCTCTTTGAAACTTGACAAAATAAAGAATTCTGAATTTTGTCTCTATGGTTTGTTTCCTCTTCAAGTAGCCCTAGGCACAGACTGTGGAAAACCACTTTCATTGAGAGAGTTTGTCAAGCTTCTAAGAAATTACAAGTTTCCGAAATACCAGCACATATTTTTTCACCCAATCTTGATGATACTTGGTGGTAATGATCAGTACACAAGTCCCAATTGGCTCACCCAATTTTGTTCTTCTAGGTTGAAGCGTTCGTCTACAGTAGCAGTTTTTATATTTAGGTTTCTCTCTGTTCTCTCCTATATAGATAGATGAATTTGGAACTCTAAATCCAACATGGTTTGTAGTAGCTCTTTGAAACTTGACAAAATAAAGGAGTTCTCAGTTTTGTCTCTATTGTTTGTTTCCTCTTCAAGTATCCCTAGGCACAGACTGTGGAAAAGCACTTTCATTGAGATGGGTTGCCAAGTTTCTAAGAAATAAAGAGTTTCCAAAATACCAGCAAATATTTTGCACCCAATCTTGATGATACTTGGTGGTAATGATCAGTACACAGATCCCATTTGGCTCACCAAATTTTGTTCTTCTAGGTTGAAGCGTTCGTCTACAGTAGCAGTTTTTATATTTAGGTTTCACTCTGTTCTCTCCTATATAGATAGATGAATTTGGAACTCTAAATCCAACATGGTTTGTAGTAGCTCTTTGAAACGTGACAAAATAAAGGAGTTCTGAGTTTTGTCTCTATGGTTTGTTTCCTCTTCAAGAGGCCTAGGCACAGACTGTGGAAAAGACCTTTAATTGAGAAGGGTTGCCAAGCTTCTAGAAATAACGAGTTTCCGAAATACCAGCAAATATTTTTTCACCCAATATTGATGATACATGTTGCTAAAGATTAGTACACAGATCCCACTTGGCTCCACCAATTTTGTTCTTCTAGGTTGAAGCGTTCGTCTACAGTAGCAGTTTTTATATTTAGGTTTCACTCTGTTCTCTCATATATAGATAGATGAATTTGGAACTCTAAATCCAACATGGTTTGTAGTAGCTCTATGAAACTTGACAAAATAAAGGAGTTCTGAGATTTGTCTCTATGGTTTGTTTCCTCTTCAAATAGCCCTAGGCACAGACTGTGGAAAACCACTTTCATTGAGAGGTGTTGCCAAGCTTCTAAGAATTAACGAGTTTCCGAAATACCAGCAAATATTTTTTCACCCAATCTTGATGATACTTGGTGGGAATGATCAGTACACAGATCCCACTTGGCTCACCAAATTTTGTTCTTCTAGTTTGAAGCGTTCGTCTACAGAAGTCGTTTTTATATTTAGGTTTCACTCTGTTCTCTCATATATAGATAGATGAATTTGGAACTCTAATCCAACATGGTTTGTAGTAGCTCTTTGAAACTTGACAAAATAAAGGAGTCTCAGTTTTGTCCCTATGGTTTGTTTCCTCTTCAAGTAGCCCTAGGCGCAGACTCTGGAAAAGCACTTTCATTGAGAGGGGTTGCCAAGCTTCTAAGAAATAACGAGTTTCCGAAATACCAGCAAATATTTTTTCACCCAATCTTGATGATACTTGTTGCTAATGATCAGTACACAGATCCCACTTGGCTCACCAAATTTTGTTCTTCTAGGTTGAAGCGTTCGTCTACAGTAGCAGTTTTTATATTTAGGTTTCACTCTGTTCTCTCATATATAGATAGATGAATTTGGAACTCTAAATCCAACATGGTTTGTAGTAGCTCTTTGAAACTTGACAAAATAAAGGAGTTCTGAGTTTTGTCTCTATGGTTTGTTTCCTCTTCAAGAAACCTAGGCACAGACTGTGGAAAAGAACTTTAATCGAGAAGGGTTGCCAAGCTTCTAGAAATAAGGAGTTTCCGAAATACCAGCAAATATTTTTTCACCCAATCTTGATGATACATGTTGCTAAAGATCAGTACACAGATCCCACTTGGCTCCACCAATTTTGTTCTTCTAGGTTGAAGCGTTCATCCTCAGTAGCAGTTTTTATATTTAGGTTTCACTCTGTTCTCTCATATATAGATAGATGAATTTGGAACTCTAAATCCAACATGGTTTGTAGTAGCTCTATGAAACTTGACAAAATAAAGGAGTTCTGAGATTTGTCTCTATGGTTTGTTTCCTCTTCAAATAGCCCTAGGCACAGACTGTGGAAAACCACTTTTATTGAGAGGTGTTGCCAAGCTTCTAAGAATTAACGAGTTTCCGAAATACCAGCAAATATTTTTTCACCCAATCTTGATGATACTTGGTGGGAATGATCAGTACACAGATCCCACTTGGCTCACCAAATTTTGTTCTTCTAGTTTGAAGCGTTCGTCTACAGTAGTCGTTTTTATATTTAGGTTTCACTCTGTTCTCTCATATATAGATAGATGAATTTGGAACTAAATCCAACATGGTTTGTAGTAGCTCTTTGAAACTTGACAAAATAAAGGAGTTCTCAGTTTTGTCTCTATGGTTTGTTTCCTCTTCAAGTAGCCCTAGGCGCAGACTTGGGAAAAGCACTTTCATTGAGAGGGGTTGCCAAGCTTCTAAGAAATAACGAGTTTCCGAAGTACCAGCAAATATTTTTTCACCCAATCTTGATGATACTTGTTGCTAATGATCAGTACACAGATCCCACATGGCTCACCAAATTTTGTTCTTCTAGGTTGAAGCGTTCGTCTACAGTAGCAGTTTTTATATTTAGGTTTCCCTCTGTTCTCTCCTGTATAGATAGATGAATTTGGAACTCTAAATCCAACATGGTTTGTAGTAGCACTTTGAAACTTGACAAAATAAAGGAGTTCTCAGTTTTGTCTCTATGGTTTGTTTCCTCTTCAAGTAGCACTAGGCACACACTGTGGAAAAGCACTTTCATTGAGAGGGGTTGCCAAACTTCTAAGAAATAACGAGTTTCTGAAATACCAGCAAATATTTTTTCACCCAATCTTGATGATACTTGTTGTTAATGATCAGTACACAGATCCCACTTGGCTCACCAAATTTTGTTCTTCTAGGTTGAAGCGTTCGTCTACAGTAGCAGTTTTTATATTTAGGTTTCACTCTGTTCTCTCCTATATAGATAGATGAATTTGGAACTTTAAATCCAACATGGATTGTAGTAGCTCTTTGGAACTTGACAAAATTAAGGAGTTCTCAGTTTTGTCTCTATGGTTTGTTTCCTCTTCAAGAGGCCTAGGCACAGACTGTGGAAAAGAACTTTAATCGAGAAGGGTTGCCAAGCTTCTAGAAATAAGGAGTTTCCGAAATACCAGCAAATATTTTTTCACCCAATCTTGATGATACTTGGTGGGAATGATCAGTACAGAGATCCCACTTGGCTCACCAAATTTTGTTCTTCTAGGTTGAAGCGTTCGTCTACAGTAGCAGTTTTTATATTTAGGTTTCACTCTGTTCTCTCATATATAGATAGATGAATTTGGAACTCTAAATCCAACATGGTTTGTAGTAGCTCTTTGAAACTTGACAAAATAAAGAGTTCTGATTTTTGTTTCTATGGTTTGTTTCCTCTTCATGTAGCCCTAGGCACAGACTGTGGAAAACCACTTTCATTGAGAGGGGTGGCCAAGCTTCTAAGAAATGACGATTTTCCGAAATATCAGCAAATATTTTTTCACCCAATCTTGATGATACTTGGTGGTAAGGATCAGTACACAGTATCCACTTGGCTCACCAAATTTTGTTCTTCTAGGTTGAAGCGTTCGTCTACAGTAGCCGTTTTTATATTTAGGTTTCACTCTGTTCTCTCATATATAGATAGATGAATTTGGAACTCTAAATCCAACATGGTTTGTAGTAGCTCTTTGAAACTTGACAAAATAAAGGAGTTCTCAGTTTTGTCTCTATGGTTTGTTTAATCTTCAAGTAGCCCTAGGCGCAGACTCGGGAAAAGCACTTTCATTGAGAGGGGTTGCCAAGCTTCTAAGAAATAACGAGTTTCCGAAGTACCAGCAAATATTTTTTCACCCAATCTTGATGATACTGGTTGCTAATGATCAGTACACAAATCCCACTTGGCTCACCAAATTGTGTTCTTCTAGGTTGAAGCGTTCGCCTACAGTAGAAGTTTTTATATTTAGGTTTCCCTCTGTTCTCTCCTATATAGATATATGAATTTGGAACTCTAAATCCAACATGGTTTGTAGTAGCACTTTGAAACTTGACAAAATAAAAGAGTTCTCAGTTTTGTCTCTATGGATTGTTTCCTCTTCAATTAGCACTAGGCAAACACTGTGGAAATGCACTTTCATTGAGAGGGCTTGCCAAGCTTCTAAGTAATAACGAGTTTCTGAAATACCAGCAAATATTTTTTCACCCAATCTTGATGATACTTGTTGCTAATGATCAGTACACAAATCCCACTTGGCTCACCAATTTGTGTTCTGCTAGGTTGAAGCGTTCGCCTACAGTAGCAGTTTTTATATTTAGGTTTCCCTCTGTTCTCTCCTATATAGTTATATGAATTTGGAACTCTAAATCCAACATGGTTTGTAGTAGCTCTTTGAAACTTGACAAAATAAAGGAGTTCTCAGTTTTGTCTCTTTGGTTTGTTTCCTCTTCAATAGCCCTAAGCACAGACTGTGGAAAAGCACTTTCATTGAGAGAGTTAGCCAAGCTTCTAAGAAATTACAAGTTTCCGAATACCAGCAAATATTTTTTTCACCCAATCGTGATGATACTTGGTGGTAATGATCAGGACACAAATCCCAATTGGCTCACCAAATTTTGTTCTTCTAGGTTGAAGCGTTCGTCTACAGTAGCAGTTTTTATATTTAGGTTTCCCTCTGTTCGCTCTTGTATAGATAGATGAATTTGGAACTCTAAATCCAACATGGTTTGTAGTAGCTTTTTGAAACTTGAAAAAATTAAGGAGTTCTCAGTTTTGTCTCTATGGATTGTTTCCTCTTCAATTAGCACTAGGCACACACTGTGGAAAAGCAATTTCATTGAGAGGGGTTGCCAAGCTTCTAAGAAATAACGAGTTTCTGAAATACCAGCAAATATTTTTTCACCCAATCTTGATGATACTTGTTGCTAATGATCAGTACACAAATCCCACTTGGCTCACCAAATTGTGTTCTGCTAGGTTGAAGCGTTCGTCTACAGTAGCCGTTTTTATATTTAGGTTTCTCTCTGTTCTCTCCTATATAGATAGATGAATTTGGAACTCTAAATCCAACATGGATTGTAGTAGCTCTTTGAAACTTGACAAAATAAAGGAGTTCTCAGTTTTGTCTCTATGGTTTGTTTCCTCTTCAAGTAGCCCTAGGCGCAGACTGTGGAAAAGCACTTTCATTGAGAGGGGTTGCCAAGCTTCTAAGAAATAACGAGTTTCCAAAATACCAGCCAATAGTTTTTCACCCAATCTTGATGATACTTGGTGGGAATGATCAGTACACAGATCCCACTTGGCTCACCAAATATTGTTATTCTAGGTTGAAGCGTTCGTCTACAGTAGCAGTTTTTATATTTAGGTTTCACTCTGTTCTCTCATATATAGATAGATGAATTTGGAACTCTAAATCCAACATGGTTTGTAGTAGCTCTTTGAAACTTGACAAAATAAAGGAGTTCTGAGTTTTGTCTCTATGGTTTGTTTCCTCTTCAAGTAGCCCTAGGCACAGACTGTGGAAAACCACTTTCATTGAGAGGGGTTGCCAAGCTTCTAAGAAATAACGAGTTTCCGATATATCAGCAAATATTTTTCACCCAATCTTGATGATACTTGGTGGTAATGATCAGTACACAGATCCCACTTGGCTCACCATATTTTGTTCTTCTAGGTTGAAGCGTTCATCTACAGTAGCAGTTTTTATATTTAGGTTTCTCTCTGTTCTCTCCTATATAGATAGATGAATTTGGAACTCTAAATCCAACATGGATTGTAGTAGCACTTTGAAACTTGAGAAAATAAAGGAGTTCTCAGTTTTGTCTCTATGGTTTGTTTCCTCTTCAAGTAGCCCTAGGCACAGACTGTGGAAGCACTTTCATTGAGATGGGTTGCCAAGCTTCTAAGAAATAACGAGTTTCCGAAATACCAGCAAATATTTTTTCACCCAATCTTGATGATACTTGGTAAGAATGATCAGTACACATATCCCACTTGGCTCACCAAATTTTGTTCTTCTAGGTTGAAGCGTTCGTCTACAGTAGCATTTTTTATATTTAGGTTTCTCTCTGTTCTCTCACATATAGATAGATGAATTTGGAACTCTAAATCCAACATGGTTTGTAGTAGCTCTTTGAAACTTGACAAAATAAAGGAGTTCTCAGTTTTGTCTCTATGGTTTGTTTCCTCTTCAAGTAGCCCTAGGCACAGACTGTGGAAAAGCACTTTCATTGAGAGGGGTTGCCAAGCTTCTAAGAAATAACGAGTTTCCGAAGTACCAGCAAATATTTTTTCACCCAATCTTGATGATACTTGTTGCTAATGATCAGTACACAAATCCCACTTGGCTCACCAAATTTTATTCTTCTAGGTTGAAGCGTTCGTCTACAGTAGCAGTTTTTATATTTAGGATTCACTCTGTTCTCTCCTGTATAGATAGATGAATTTGGAACTCTAAATCCAACATGGTTTGTGGTAGCTCTTTGAAACTTGACAAAAGAAAGGAGTTCTCAGTTTTGTCTCTATGGATTGTTTCCTCTTCAATTAGCACTAGGCAAACACTGTGGAAAAGCACTTTCATTGAGAGGGCTTGAAAAGCTTCTAAGTAATAACGAGTTTCTGAAATACCAGCAAATATTTTTTCACCCAATCTTGATGATACTTGTTGCTAATGATCAGTACACAAATCCCACTTGGCTCACCAATTTGTGTTCTGCTAGGTTGAAGCGTTCGCCTACAGTAGCAGTTTTTATATTTAGGTTTCCCTCTGTTCTCTCCTATATAGTTATATGAATTTGGAACTCTAAATCCAACATGGTTTGTAGTAGCTCTTTGAAACTTGACAAAATAAAGGAGTTCTCAGTTTTGTCTCTTTGGTTTGTTTCCTCTTCAAGTAGCCCTAAGCACAGACTGTGGAAAAGCACTTTCATTGAGAGAGTTAGCCAAGCTTCTAAGAAATTACAAGTTTCCGAAATACCAGCAAATATTTTTTCACCCAATCTTGATGATACTTGGTGGTAATGATCAGGACACAAATCCCACTTGGCTCACCAATTTGTGTTCTGCTAGGTTGAAGCGTTCGCCTACAGTAGCAGTTTTTATATTTAGGTTTCTCTCTGTTCTCTCCTATATAGATAGATGAATTTGGAACTCTAAATCCAACATGGTTTGTAGTAGCTCTTTGAAACTTGACAAAATAAAGGAGTTCTGAGTTTTGTCTCTATGGTTTGTTTCCTCTTCAAGTAGCCCTAGGCACAGACTGTGGAAAACCACTTTCATTGAGAGGGGTTGCCAAGCTTCTAAGAAATAACGAGTTTCCGATATATCAGCAAATATTTTTTCACCCAATCTTGATGATACTTGGTGGTAATGATCAGTACACAGATCCCACTTGGCTCACCATATTTTGTTCTTCTAGGTTGAAGCGTTCATCTACAGTAGCAGTTTTTATATTTAGGTTTCTCTCTGTTCTCTCCTATATAGATAGATGAATTTGGAACTCTAAATCCAACATGGATTGTAGTAGCACTTTGAAACTTGAGAAAATAAAGGAGTTCTCAGTTTTGTCTCTATGGTTTGTTTCCTCTTCAAGTAGCCCTAGGCACAGACTGTGGAAGCACTTTCATTGAGATGGGTTGCCAAGCTTCTAAGAAATAACGAGTTTCCGAAATACCAGCAAATATTTTTTCACCCAATCTTGATGATACTTGGTAAGAATGATCAGTACACATATCCCACTTGGCTCACCAAATTTTGTTCTTCTAGGTTGAAGCGTTCGTCTACAGTAGCATTTTTTATATTTAGGTTTCTCTCTGTTCTCTCACATATAGATAGATGAATTTGGAACTCTAAATCCAACATGGTTTGTAGTAGCTCTTTGAAACTTGACAAAATAAAGGAGTTCTCAGTTTTGTCTCTATGGTTTGTTTCCTCTTCAAGTAGCCCTAGGCACAGACTGTGGAAAACCACTTTCATTGAGAGGGGTTGCCAAGCTTCTAAGAAATAACGAGTTTCCGAAGTACCACCAAATATTTTTTCACCCAATCTTGATGATACTTGTTGCTAATGATCAGTACACAAATCCCACTTGGCTCACCAAATTTTATTCTTCTAGGTTGAAGCGTTCGTCTACAGTAGCAGTTTTTATATTTAGGATTCACTCTGTTCTCTCCTGTATAGATAGATGAATTTGGAACTCTAAATCCAACATGGTTTGTAGTAGCTTTTTGAAACTTGAAAAAATTAAGGAGTTCTCAGTTTTGTCTCTATGGATTGTTTCCTCTTCAATTAGCACTAGGCACACACTGTGGAAAAGCAATTTGATTGAGAGGGGTTGCCAATCTTCTAAGAAATAACGAGTTTCTGAAATACCAGCAAATATTTTTTCACCCAATCTTGATGATACTTGTTGCTAATGATCAGTACACAAATCCCACTTGGCTCACCAAATTGTGTTCTGCTAGGTTGAAGCGTTCGTCTACAGTAGCCGTTTTTATATTTAGGTTTCTCTCTGTTCTCTCCTATATAGATAGATGAATTTGGAACTCTAAATCCAACATGGATTGTAGTAGCTCTTTGAAACTTGTCAAAATAAAGGAGTTCTCAGTTTTGTCTCTATGGTTTGTTTCCTCTTCAAGTAGCCCTAGGCACAGACTGTGGAAAAGCACTTTCATTGAGAGGGGTTGCCAAGCTTCTAAGAAATAACGAGTTTCCAAAATACCAGACAATAGTTTTTCACCCAATCTTGATGATACTTGGTGGGAATGAACAGTACACAGATCCCACTTGGCTCACCAAATTTTGTTATTCTAGGTTGAAGCGTTCGTCTACAGTAGCATTTTTATATTTAGGTTTCACTCTGTTCTCTCATATATAGATAGATGAATTTGGAACTCTAAATCCAACATGGTTTGTAGTAGCTCTTTGAAACTTGACAAATAAAGAGTTCTGAGTTTTGTTTCTATGGTTTGTTTCTTCTTCAAGTAGCCCTAGGCACAGACTGTGGAAAACCACTTTCATTGAGAGGGGTTGCCAAGCTTCTAAGAAATAACGAGTTTCCGATATATCAGCAAATATTTTTTCACCCAATCTTGATGATACTTGGTGGTAATGATCAGTACACAGTAACCACATGGCTCACCAAATTTTCTTCTTCTAGGTTGAAGCGTTCGTCTACAGTAGTCGTTTTTATATTTAGGTTCCACTCTGTTCTCTCATATATAGATAGATGAATTTGGAACTCTAAATCCAACATGGTTTGTAGTAGCTCTTTGAAACTTGACAAAATAAAGGAGTTCTGAGTTTTGTCTCTATGGTTTGTTTCCTCTTCAAGTAGCCCTAGGCGCAGACTCGGGAAAAGCACTTTCATTGAGAGGGGTTGCCAAGCTTCTAAGAAATAACGAGTTTCCGAAATACCAGCAAATATTTTTTTACCCAATCTTGATGATACGTGGTGGTAATGATCAGTACACAGATCCCACTTGGCTCACCATATTTTGTTCTTCTAGGTTGAAGCGTTCATCTACAGTAGCAGTTTTTATATTTAGGTTTCTCTCTGTTCTCTCCTATATAGATAGATGAATTTGGAACTCTAAATCCAACATGGATTGTAGTAGCACTTTGAAACTTGAGAAAATAAAGGAGTTCTCAGTTTTGTCTCTATGGTTTGTTTCCTCTTCAAGTAGCCCTAGGCACAGACTGTGGAAGCACTTTCATTGATTTGGGTTGCCAAGCTTCTAAGAAATAACGAGTTTCCGAAATACCAGCAAATATTTTTTCACCCAATCTTGATGATACTTGGTGGGAATGATCAGTACACATATCCCACTTGGCTCACCAAATTTTGTTCTTCTAGGTTGAAGCGTTCGTATACAGTAGCATTTTTTATATTTAGGTTTCTCTCTGTTCTCTCATATATAGATAGATGAATTTGGAACTCTAAATCCAACATGGTTTGTAGTAGCTCTTTGAAACTTGACAAAATAAAGAGTTCTGAGTTTTGTTTCTATGGCTTGTTTCCTCTTCATGTAGCCCTAGGCACAGACTGTGGAAAACCACTTTCATTGAGAGGGGTTGCCAAGCTTCTAAGAAATAACGAGTTTCAGAAATATCAGCAAATATTTTTTCACCCAATCTTGATGATACTTGGTGGTAATGATCAGTACACAGTCCCCACTTAGCTCACCAATTTTGTTCTTCTAGGTTGAAGCGTTCGTCTATAGTAGCCGTTTTTATATTTAGGTTTCACTCTGTTCTCTCATATATAGATAGATGAATTTGGAACTCTAAATCCAACATGGTTTGTAGTAGCTCTTTGAAACTTGACAAAATAAAGGAGTTTTGAGTTTTGTCTATATGGTTTGTTTCCTCTTCAAGTAGCCCTAGGCGCAGACTGTGGAAAAGCACTTTCATTGAAAGAGTTTGCCAAGCTTCTAAGAAATAACGAGTTTCCGAAGTACCAGCAAATATTTTTTCACCCAATCTTGATGATACTTGGTGGTAATGATCAGTACACAAATCCCAATTGGCTCACCAAATTTTGTTCTTCTAGGTTGAAGCGTTCGTCTACAGTAGCAGTTTTTATATTTAGGTTTCTCTCTGTTCTCTCCTATATAGATAGATGAATTTGGAACTCTAAATCCAACATGGTTTGTAGTAGCTCTTTGAAACTTGACAAAATAAAGAGTTCTGAGTTTTGTTTCTATGGCTTGTTTCCTCTTCATGTAGCCCTAGGCACAGACTGTGGAAAACCACTTTCATTGAGAGGGGTTGCCAAGCTTCTAAGAAATAACGAGTTTCCGAAATATCAGCAAATATTTTTTCACCCAATCTTGATGATACTTGGTGGTAATGATCAGTACACAGTCCCCACTTAGCTCACCAAATTTTGTTCTTCTAGGTTGAAGCGTTCGTCTATAGTAGCCGTTTTTATATTTAGGTTTCACTCTGTTCTCTCATATATAGATAGATGAATTTGGAACTCTAAATCCAACATGGTTTGTAGTAGCTCTTTGAAACTTGACAAAATAAAGGAGTTCTGAGTTTTGTCTCTATGGTTTGTTTCCTCTTCAAGTAGCCCTAGGCGCAGACTGTGGAAAAGCACTTTCATTGAAAGGGTTTGCCAAGCTTCTAAGAAATAACGAGTTTCCGAAGTACCAGCAAATATTTTTTCACCCAATCTTGATGATACTTGGTGGTAATGATCAGTACACAAATCCCAATTGGCTCACCAAATTTTTTTCTTCTAGGTTGAAGCGTTCGTCTACAGTAGCAGTTTTTATATTTAGGTTTCTCTCTGTTCTCTCCTATATAGATAGATGAATTTGGAACTCTAAATCCAACATGTATTTTAGTAGCTCTTTGAAACTTGACAAAATAAAGGAGTTCTGAGTTTTGTCTCTATGGTTTGTTTCCTCTTCAAGAGGCCTAGGCACAGACTGTGGAAAAGAACTTTAATTGAGAAGGGTTTCCAAGCTTCTAAGTAATAACGAGTTTCTGAAATACCAGCAAATATTTTTTCACCCAATCTTGATGATACTTGTTGCTAATGATCAGTACACAAATCCCACTTGGCTCACCAATTTGTGTTCTGCTAGGTTGAAGCGTTCGCCTACAGTAGCAGTTTTTATATTTAGGTTTCCCTCTGTTTTCTCCTATATAGTTATATGAATTTGGAACTCTAAATCCAACATGGTTTGTAGTAGCTCTTTGAAACTTGACAAAATAAAGGAGTTCTCAGTTTTGTCTCTTTGGTTTGTTTCCTCTTCAAGTAGCCCTAAGCACAGACTGTGGAAAAGCACTTTCATTGAGAGAGTTAGCCAAGCTTCTAAGAAATTACAAGTTTCCGAAATACCAGCAAATATTTTTTACCCAATCTTGATGATACTTGGTGGAAATGATCAGTAAACAGTTCCCACTTGGCTCATCAAATTTTGTTCTTCTAGGTTGAAGCGTTCGTCTACAGTAGCAGTTTTTATATTCAGGTTTCACTCTGTTGTCTCATATATAGATAGATGAATTTGGAACTCTAAATACAACATGGTTTGTAGTAGCTCTTTTAAACTTGACAAAATAAAGGAGTTCTGAGTTTTGTCTCTATGGTTTGTTTCCTCGTCAAGTAGCCCTAGGCACAGACTGTGGAAAAGCAATTTCATTGAGAGGGGTTGCCAAGCTTCTAAGAAATAAAGATTTTCCAAAATACAAGCCAATAGTTTTTCACCAATCTTGATGATACTTGGTGGGAATGATCAGGACACAGATCCCACTTGGCTCACCAAATTTTGTTATTCTAGGTTGAAGCGTTCGTCTACAGTAGCCGTTTTTATATTTAGGTTTCACTCTGTTCTCTCATATATAGATAGATGAATTTGGAACTCTAAATCCAACATGGTTTGTAGTAGCTCTTTGAAACTTGACAAAATAAAGGGTTCTGAGTTTTGTTTCTATGGTTTGTTTTCTCTTCAAGTAGCCCTAGGCACAGACTGTGGAAAACCACTTTCATTGAGAGGGGTTGCCAAGCTTCTAAGAAATAACGAGTTTCCGAAATATCAGCAAATATTTTTTCACCCAATCTTGATGATACTTGGTGATAATGATCAGTACACAGTAACCACTTGGCTCACCAAATTTTGTTCTTCTAGGTTGAAGCGTTCGTCTACAGTAGCAGTTTTTATATTTAGGTTTCTCTCTGTTCTCTCCTATATAGATAGATGAATTTGGAACTCTAAATCCAACATGGATTGTGTAGCACTTTGAAACCTGACAAAATAAAAATGTTCTCAGTTTTGTCTCTATGGTTTGTTTCCTCTTCAAGTAGCCCTAGGCGCAGACTCGGGAAAAGCACTTTCATTGAGAGGGGTTGCCAAGCTTCTAAGAAATAACGAGTTTCCGAAGTACCAGCAAATATTTTTTCACCCAATATTGATGATACTGGTTGCTAATGATCAGGACACAAATCCCACTTGGCTCCCCAAATTGTGTTCTTCTAGGTTGAAGCGTTGGCCTACAGTAGAAGTTTTTATTTTTAGGTTTCCCTCTGTTCTCTCATATATAGATATATGAATTTGGAACTCTAAATCCAACATGGTTTGCAGTAGTCTTTGAAACTTGACAAAATAAAGGAGTTCTGAGTTTTGTCTCTATGGTTTGTTTCCTCCTCAAGTAGCCCTAGGCACAGACTGTGTAAAGCACTTTCATTGAGAGAGTTTGCCACGCTTCTAAGAAATTACAAGTTTCCGAAATACCAGCAAATATTTTTTCACCCAATCTTGATGATACTTGGTGGTAATGATCAGTACACAAATCCCACTTGGCTCACCAAATTTTGTTCTTCTAGGTTGAAGCGTTCATCTACAGTACTGGTTTTTATATTTAGGTTTCTCTCTGTTCTCTCCTATATACATAGATGAATTTGGAAATCTAAATCCAACATGGATTGTAGTAGCTCTTTGAAACTTGACAAAATAAAGGAGTTCTCAGTTTTGTCTCTATGGTTTGTTTCCTCTTCAAGTAGACCTAGGCACAGACTGTGGAAAAGCACTTTCATTGAGAGGGGTTGCCAAGCTTCTAAAAAATAACGAGTTTCTGAAATACCAGCAAATATTTTTTCACCCAATCTTGATGATACTTGGTGGTAATGATCACTACACAGATCCCACTTGGCTCACCAAATTTTGTTCTTCTAGGTTGAAGCGTTCATCTACAGTAGCAGTTTTTATATTTAGGTTTCTCTCTGTTCTCTCTTATATAGATAGATGAATTTGGAACTCTAAATCCAACATGGATTGTAGTAGCACTTTGAAACCTGACAAAATAAAGGAGTTCTCAGTTTTGTCTCTATGGTTTGTTTCCTCTTCAAGTAGCCCTAGGCACAGACTGTGGAATCGCACTTTCATTGAGATGGTTTGCCAAGCTTCTAAGAAATAACGTGTTTCCAAAATACCAGCAAATATTTTTTCACCCAATCTTGATGATACTTGGTGGTAATGATCAGTACACAAATCCTACGTGGCTCACCAAATTTTGTTCTTCTAGGTTGAAGCGTTCGTCTACAGTAGCAGTTTTTATATTTAGGTTTCTCTCTGTTCTCTCCTATATAGATAGATGAATTTGGAACTTTAAATACAACATGGATTGTAGTAGCTCTTTGAAACTTGACAAAATAAAGGAGTTCTCAGTTTTGTCTCTATGGTTTGTTCCCTCTTCAAGTATCCCTAGGCACAGACTGTGGAAAAGCACTTTCATTGAGAGGGGTTGCCAAGCTTCTAAGAAATAACGAGTTTCCGAAATACCAGCAAATATTTTTTCACCCAATCTTGATGATACTTGGTGGGAATGATCAGTACACAGATCCCACTTGGCTCACCAAATTTTGTTCTTCTATGTTGAAGCGTTCGTCTACAGTAGCAGTTTTTATATTTAGGTTTCACTCTGTTCTCTCCTCTATAGATAGATGAATTTGGAACTCTAAATCCAACAGGGTTTGTAGTAGCTCTTTGAAACTTGACAAAATAAAGGAGTTCTAAGTTTTGTCTCTATGAATTGTTTCCTCTTCAATTAGCACTAGGCACCCACTGTGGAAAAGCAATTTCATTGAGAGGGGTTGCCAAGCTTCTAAGAAATAATGAGTTTCTGAAATACCAGCAAATATTTTTTCACCCAATCTTGATCATACTTGTTGCTAATGATCAGTAAACAAATCCCACTTGGCTCACCAAATTGTGTTCTGCTAGGTTGAAGCGTTCGCCTATAGTAGCAGTTTTTATATTTAGGTTTCCTTCTGTTCTCTCCTATATAGATATATGAATTTGGAACTCTAAATCCAACATGGTTTGTAGTAGCTCTTTGAAACTTGACAAAATAAAGGAGTTCTCAGTTTTGTCTCTATGGTTTGTTTCCTCTTCAAGTAGCCCTAGGCACAGACTGTGGAAAAGCACTTTCATTGAGAGAGTTTGCCAAGCTTCTAAGAAATTACAAGTTTCCGAAATACCAGCAAATATTTTTTCACCCAATCTTGATGATACTTGGTGGTAATGATCAGTACACAAATCCCAATTGGCTCAAGAAATTTTGTTCTTCTAGGTTGAAGCGTTCGTCTACAGTAGCAGTTTTATATTTAGGTTTCCCTCTGTTCTCTCCTATATAGATAGATGAATTTGGAACTCTAAATCCAACATGGTTTGTAGTAGCGCTTTCAAACTTGACAAAATAAAGGACTTCTCAGTTTTGTCTCTATGGTTGGTTTCCTCTTCAAGTAGCCCTAGGCACAGACTGTGGAAAACCACTTTCATTGAGAGGTGTTGCCATGCTTCTAAGAAATAACGAGTTTCCGAAATACCAGCAAATATATTTTCACGCAATCTTGATGATACTTGGTGGTAATGATCAGTACACAGATCCCACTTGGCTCACCAAATTTTGTTCTTCTAGGTTGAAGCGTTCGTCTACAGTAGTCGTTTTTATATTTAGGTTTCACTCTGTTCTCTCATATATAGATAGATGAATTTGGAACTCTAAATCCAACATAGTTTGTAGTAGCTCTTTGAAACTTGACAAAATAAAAGAGTTCTGAGTTTTGTCTCTATGGTTTGTTTCCTCTTCAAGTAGCCATAGGCGCAGACTCTGGAAAAGCACTTTCATTGAGAGGGGTTGCCAAGCTTCTAAGAAATAACGAGTTTCCAAAGTACCAGCAAATATTTTTTCACCCAATCTTGATGATACTGGTTGCTAATGATCAGTACACAAATCCCACTTGGCTCACCAAATTGTGTTCTTCTAGGTTGAAGCGTTCGCCTACAGTAGAAGTTTTTATATTTAGGTTTCCCTCTGTTCTCTCCTATATAGATATATGAATTTGGAACTCTAAATCCAACATGGTTTGTAGTAGCTCTTTGAAACTTGACAAAATAAAGGAGTTCTCAGTTTTGTCTCTATGGTTTGTTTCCTCTTCAAGTAGCCCTAGGCACAGACTGTGGAAAAGCACTTTCATTGAGAGAGTTTGCCAAGCTTCTAAGAAATTACAAGTTTCCGAAATACCAGCAAATATTTTTTCACCCAATGTTGATGATACTTGGTGGTAATGATCAGTACACAGATCCCACTTGTCTCACCATTTTATTCTTCTAGGTTGAAGCGTTCGTCTACAGTAGCAGTTTTTATATCTAGGTTTCTCTCTGTTTTCTCCTATATAGATAGATGAATTTGGAACTCTAAATCCAACATGGATTGTAGTAGCTCTTTGAAACTTGACAAAATAAAGGAGTTCTCAGTTTTGTCTCAATGGTTTGTTTCCTCTTCAAGTAGCCATAGGCACAGACTGTGGAAAAGCACTTTCATTGAGAGGGGTTGCCAAGCTTCTAAGAAATAACTAGTTTCCGAAATACCAGCAAATATTTTTTCACCCAATCTTGATGATACTTGGTGGTAATGATCAGTACATAGATCCCACTTGGCTCACCAAATTTTGTTCTTCTAGGTTGAAGCGTTCGTCGAAGGTAGCAGTTTTTATATTTAGGTTTCTCTCTGTTCTCTCCTATATAGATAGATGAATTTGGAACTATAAATCCAACATGGATCGTAGTAGCTCTTTGAAACATGACAAAATAAAGGAGTTCTCAGTTTTGTCTCTATGGTTTGTTTCCTCTTCAAGTAGCCCTAAGCACAGACTGTGGAAGCACTTTCATTGAGATGGGTTGCCAAGCTTCTAAGAAATAACGAGTTTCCAAAATACCAGCAAATATTTTTTCACCCAATCTTGATGATACTTGGTGGAAATGATCAGTACACAAATCCCACTTGGCTCACCAAATTTTGTTCTTCTAGGTTGAAGCGTTCGTCTACAGTAGTAGTTTTTATATTTAGGTTTCTCTCTGTTCTCTCCTATATAGATAGATGAATTTGGAACTTTAAATCCAACATGGATTGTAGTAGCTCTTTGAAACTTGACAAAATAAAGGAGTTCTCAGTTTTGTCTCTATGGTTTGTTTCCTCTTCAAGTAGCCCTAGGCACAGACTGTGGAAAAGCACTTTCACTAAGAGGGGTTGCCAAGCTTCTAAGAAATAACGAGTTTCCGAAATACCAGCAAATATTTTTTCACCCAATCTTGATGATACTTGGTGGAAATGATCAGTACACAGTTCCCACTTGGCTCTCCAAATTTTGTTCTTCTAGGTTGAAGCGTTCGTCTACAGTAGCAGTTTTTATATTTAGGTTTCACTCTGTTCTCTGATATATAGATAGATGAATTTGGAACTCTAAATCCAACATGGTTTGTAGTAGCTCTTTGAAACTTGACAAAATAAAGGAGTTCTGAGTTTTGTCTCTATGGATTGTTTCCTCTTCAATTAGCACTAGGCACACACTGTGGAAAAGCACTTTCATTGAGAGACTTTGCCAAGCTTCTAAGAAATAACGAGTTTCCGAAGTACCAGCAAATATTTTTTAACCCAAGCTTGATGATACTGGTTGCTAATGATCAGTACACAAATCCCACTTGGCTCACCAAATTGTGTTCTTCTAGGTTGAAGCGTTCGCCTACAGTAGAAGTTTTTATATTTAGGTTTCCCTCTGTTCTCTCCTATATAGATATATGAATTTGTAACTCTAAATCCAACATGGTTTGTAGTAGCTCTTTGAAACTTGACAAAATAAAGAAGTTCTTTGTTTTGTCTCTATGGTTTGTTTCCTCTTCAAGTAGCCCTAGGCACAGACTGTGGAAAAGCACTTTCATTGAGAGAGTTTGCCAAGCTTCTAAGAAATTACAAGTTTCCGAAATACCAGCAAATATTTTTTCACCCAAACTTGATGATACTTGGTGGTAATGATCAGTACACAGATCCCACTTGGATCACCAAATTTTGTTCTTCTAGGTTGAAGCGTTCGTCTACAGTAGCCGTTTTTATATTTAGGTTTCACTCTGTTCTCTCATATATAGATAGATGAGTTTGGAACTCTAAATCCAACATGGTTTGTAGTAGCTCTTTGAAACTTGACAAAATAAAGAGTTCTGAGTTTTGTCTCTATGGTGTGTTTCCTCTTCAAGTAGCCCTAGGCACAGACTGTGGAAAACCACTTTCATTGAGAGGGGTTGCAAATCTTCTAAGAAATAACGAGTTTCCGAAATATCAGCAAATATTTTTTCACCCAATCTTGATGATACTTGGTGGTAATGATCAGTACACAGTACCCACTTGGCTCACCAATATTTGTTCTTCTAGGTTGAAGCGTTCGTCTACAGTAGCAGTTTTTATATTTAGGTTTCACTCTGTTCTCTCATATATAGATAGATGAATTTGGAACTCTAAATCCAACATGGTTTGTAGTAGCTCTTTGAAACTTGACAAAATAAAGGAGTTCTCAGTTTTGTCTCTATGGTTTGTTTCCTCTTCAAGTAGCCCTAGGCACAGACTGTGGAAAAGCACTTTCATTGAGAGAGTTTGCCAAGCTTCTGAGAAATTACAAGTTTCCGAAATACCAGCAAATATTTTTTCACCCAATCTTGATGATACTTGGTGGTAATGATCAGTACACAAATCCCACTTGGCTCACCAAATTTTGTTCTTCTAGGTTGAAGCGTTCGTCTACAGTAGCAGTTTTTATATTTAGGTTTCTCTCTGTTCTCTCCTATATAGATAGATGAATTTGGAACTTTAAATCCAACATGGATTGTAGTAGCTCTTTGAAACTTGACAAAATAAAGGAGTTCTCAGTTTTGTCTCTATGGTTTGTTTCCTCTTCAAATAGCCCTAGGCACAGACTGTGGAAAAACACTTTCATTGAGAGGGGTTGCCAAGCTTCTAAGAAATAACGAGTTTCCGAAATATCAGCAAATATTTTTTCACCCAATATTGATGATACTTGGTGGTAATGATCAGTACACAGTACCCACGTGGCTCACCAAATTTTGTTCTTCTAGGTTGAAGCGTTCGTCTACAGTAGCCGTTTTTATATTTAGGTTTCACTCTGTTCTCCCATATATAGATAGATGAATTTGGAAGTCTAAATCCAACATGGTTTGTAGTAGCTCTTTGAAACTTGACAAAATAAAGGAATTCTGAGTTTTGTCTCTATGGATTGTTTCCTCTTCAATGAGCACTAGGCACACACTGTGGAAAAGCACTTTCATTGAGAGAGTTTGCCAAGCTTCTAAGAAATAACGAGTTTCCGAAGTACCAGCAAATATTTTTTAACCCAAGCTTGATGATACTTGTTGCTAATGATCAGTACACAAATCCCACTTGGCTCACAAAATTGTGTTCTGCAAGGTTGAAGCGTTCGCCTACAGTAGCAGTTTTTATATTTAGGTTTCCCTCTGTTCTCTCCTATATAGATATATGAATTTGGAACTCTAAATCCAACATGGTTTGTAGTAGCCCTTTGAAACTTGGCAAAATAAAGGAGTTCTCAGTTTTGTCTCTATGGTTTGTTTCCTCTTCAAGTAGCCCTAGGCACAGACTGTGGAAAAGCAATTTCATTGAGAGGGGTTGCCAAGCTTCTACGAAATAACGAGTTTCCAAAATACCAGCAAATATTTTTTCACCCAATCTTGATGATACTTGGTGGTAATGATCAGTACACAGATCCCACTCGGCTCACAAAATTCTGTTCTTCTAGGTTGAAGCGTTCGTCTACAGTAGCAGTTTTTATATTTAGGTTTCACTCTGTTCTCTCATATATAGATAGATGAATTTGGAACTCTAAATCCAACATGGTTTGTAGTAGCTCTTTGAAACTTGACAAAATAAAGGAGTTATGAGTTTTTTTCTCTATGGTCTGTGTCCTCTTCAAGCAGCCCTATGCGCAGACTCTGGAAAAGCACTATCATTGAGAGGGGTTGCCAAGCTTCTAAGAAATAACGAGTTTCCCAAGTACCAGCAAATATTTTTTCACCCAATCTTGATGATACTGGTTGCTAATGATCAGTACACAAATCCCACTTGGCTCACCAAATTGTGTTCTTCTAGGTTGAAGCGTTCGCCTACAGTAGAAGTTTTTATATTTAGGTTTCCCTCTGTTCTCTCCTATATAGATATATGAATTTGTAACTCTAAATCCAACATGGTTTGTAGTAGCTCTTTGAAACTTGACAAAATAAAGAAGTTCTCTGTTTTGTCTCTATGGTTTGTTTCCTCTTCAAGTAGCCCTATTCACAGACTGTGGAAAAGCACTTTCATTGAGAGAGTTTGCCAAGCTTCTAAGAAATTACAAGTTTCCGAAATACCAGCAAATATTTTTTCACCCAGTCATGATGATACTTGGTGGTAATGATCAGTACACAGATCCCACTTGGATCACCAAATTTTGTTCTTCTAGGTTGAAGCGTTCGTCTACAGTAGCCGTTTTTATATTTAGGTTTCACTCTGTCCTCTTATATATAGATAGATGAGTTTGGAACTCTAAATCCAACATGGTTTGTAGTAGCTCTTTGAAACTTGACAAAATAAAGGAGTTCTGAGTTTTGTCTCTATGGTGTGTTTCCTCTTCAAGTAGCCCTAGGCACAGACTGTGGAAAACCACTTTCATTGAGAGGGGTTGCAAATCTTCTAAGAAATAACGAGTTTCCGAAGTATCAGCAAATATTTTTTCACCCAATCTTGATGATACTTGGTGGTAATGATCAGTACACAGTACCCACTTGGCTCACCAAATTTTGTTCTTCTAGGTTGAAGCGTTCGTCTACAGTAGCCGTTTTTATATTTAGGTTTCACTCTGTTCTCTCATATATAGATAGATGAATTTGGAACTCTAAATCCAACATGGTTTGTAGTAGCTCTTTGAAACTTGACAAAATAAAGAGTTCTGAGTTTTGTCTCTATGGTTTGTTTCCTATTCAAGTAGCCCTAGGCACAGACTGTGGAAAACCACTTTCATTTAGAGGGGTTGCCAATCTTCTAAGAAATAACGAGTTTCCGAAATATCAGCACATATTTTTTCACCCAATCTTGATGATACTTGGTGGTAATGATCAGTACACAGTACCCACTTGGCTCACCAAATTTTGTTCTTCTAGGTTGAAGCGTTCGTCTACAGTAGCCGTTTTTATATTTAGGTTTCAGTCTGTTCTCTCATATATAGATAGATGAATTTGGAACTATAAATCCAACATGGTTTGTAGTAGCTCTTAGAAACTTGACAAAATAAAGGAGTTCTCAGTTTTGTCTCTATGGTTTGTTTCCTCTTCAAATAGCCCTAGGCACAGACTGTGGAAAAGCAATTTCATTGAGAGGGGTTGCCAAGCTTCTACGAAATAACGAGTTTCCAAAATACCAGCAAATATTTTTTCACCCAATCTTGATGATACTTGGTGGTAATGATCAGTACACAGATCCCACTCGGCTCACAAAATTCTGTTCTTCTAGGTTGAAGCGTTCGTCTACAGTAGCAGTTTTTATATTTAGGTTTCACTCTGTTCTCTCATATATAGATAGATGAATTTGGAACTCTAAATCCAACATGGTTTGTAGTAGCTCTTTGAAACTTGACAAAATAAAGGAGTTATGAGTTTTTTTCTCTATGGTCTGTGTCCTCTTCAAGCAGCCCTATGCGCAGACTCTGGAAAAGCACTATCATTGAGAGGGGTTGCCAAGCTTCTAAGAAATAACGAGTTTCCCAAGTACCAGCAAATATTTTTTCACCCAATCTTGATGATACTGGTTGCTAATGATCAGTACACAAATCCCACTTGGCTCACCAAATTGTGTTCTTCTAGGTTGAAGCGTTCGCCTACAGTAGAAGTTTTTATATTTAGGTTTCCCTCTGTTCTCTCCTATATAGATATATGAATTTGTAACTCTAAATCCAACATGGTTTGTAGTAGCTCTTTGAAACTTGACAAAATAAAGAAGTTCTCTGTTTTGTCTCTATGGTTTGTTTCCTCTTCAAGTAGCCCTATTCACAGACTGTGGAAAAGCACTTTCATTGAGAGAGTTTGCCAAGCTTCTAAGAAATTACAAGTTTCCGAAATACCAGCAAATATTTTTTCACCCAATCATGATGATACTTGGTGGTAATGATCAGTACACAGATCCCACTTGGATCACCAAATTTTGTTCTTCTAGGTTGAAGCGTTCGTCTACAGTAGCCGTTTTTATATTTAGGTTTCACTCTGTCCTCTTATATATAGATAGATGAGTTTGGAACTCTAAATCCAACATGGTTTGTAGTAGCTCTTTGAAACTTGACAAAATAAAGGAGTTCTGAGTTTTGTCTCTATGGTGTGTTTCCTCTTCAAGTAGCCCTAGGCACAGACTGTGGAAAACCACTTTCATTGAGAGGGGTTGCAAATCTTCTAAGAAATAACGAGTTTCCGAAGTATCAGCAAATATTTTTTCACCCAATCTTGATGATACTTGGTGGTAATGATCAGTACACAGTACCCACTTGGCTCACCAAATTTTGTTCTTCTAGGTTGAAGCGTTCGTCTACAGTAGCCGTTTTTATATTTAGGTTTCACTCTGTTCTCTCATATATAGATAGATGAATTTGGAACTCTAAATCCAACATGGTTTGTAGTAGCTCTTTGAAACTTGACAAAATAAAGGAGTTCTCAGTTTTGTCTCTATGGTTTGTTTCCTCTTCAAGTAGCCCTAGGCACAGACTGTGGAAAAGCACTTTCATTGAGAGAGTTTGCCAAGCTTCTGAGAAATTACAAGTTTCCGAAATACCAGCAAATATTTTTTCACCCAATCTTGATGATACTTGGTGGTAATGATCAGTACACAAATCCCACTTGGCTCACCAAATTTTGTTCTTCTAGGTTGAAGCGTTCGTCTACAGTAGCAGTTTTTATATTTAGGTTTCTCTCTGTTCTCTCCTATATAGATAGATGAATTTGGAACTCTAAATCCAACATGGATTGTAGTAGTTCTTTGAAACATGAAAAAATAAAGGAGTTCTCAGATTTGTCTCTATGGTTTGTTTCCTCTTCAAGTAGCCCTAGGCACAGACTGTGGAAGCACTTTCATTGAGATGGGTTGCCAAGCTTCTAAGAAATAACGAGTTTCCATAATACCAGCAAATATTTTTTCACCCAATCTTGATCATACTTGGTGGTAATGATCAGTACACAGATCCCACTTATCTCACCAAATTTTGTTCTTCTAGGTTGAAGCGTTCGACTACAGTAGCAGTTTTTATATTTAGGTATCTCTCTGTTCTCTCCTATATAGATAGATGAATTTGGAACTCTAAATCCAACATGGTTTGTAGTAGCTCTTTGAAACTTGACAAAATAAAGGAGTTCTCAGTTTTGTCTCTATGGTTTGTTTCCTCTTCAAGTAGCCCTAGGCACAGAATGTGGAAAACCACTTTCATTGAGAGGGGTTGCCAAGCTTCTAAGAAATAACGAGTTTCCGAAATACCAGCAAATATTTTTTCAACCAATCTTGATGATACTTGGTGGTAATGATCAGTACACAGATCCCACTTGGCTCACCAAATTTTGTTCTTCTAGTTTGAAGCGTTCCTCTACAGTAGCAGTTTTTATATTTAGGTTTCAATCTGTTCTCTCATATATAGATAGATGAATTTGGAACTCTAAATCCAACATGGTTTGTAGTAGCTCTTTGAAACTTGACAAAATAAAGAGTTCTGAGTTTTGTCTCTATGGTTTGTTTCCTCTTCAATTAGTCCTAGGCACAGACTGTGGAAAACCACTTTCATTGAGGGGGTTGCCAAGCTTCTAAGAAATAACGTGTTTCCGAAATATCAGCAAATATTTTTTCACCCAATCTTGATGATACTGGTTGCTAATGATCAGTACACAAATCCCACTTGGCTCACCAAATTTTGTTCTTCTATGTTGAAGCGTTCGTCTGCAGTAGCCGTTTTTATATTTAGGTTTCACTCTGTTCTCTCATATATAGATAGATGAATTTGGAACTCTAAATCCAACATGGTTTGTAGTAGCTCTTTGAAACTCGACAAAATAAAGGAGTTCTGAGTTTTGTCTCTATGGTTTGTTTCCTCTTCAAGTAGCCCTAGGCGCAGACTGTGGAAAAGCACTTTCATTGAGAGGGGTTGCCAAGCTTCTAAGAAATAATGAGTTTCCGAAGTAACAGCAAATATTTTTTCACCCAATCTTGATGATACTTGTTGCTAATGATCAGTACACAAATGCCACTTGGCTCACCAAATTTTGTTCTTCTAGGTTGAAGCGTTCGTCTACAGTAGCAGTTTTTATATTTAGGTTTCCCTCTGTTCTCTCCTATATAGATAGATGAATTTGGAACTCTAAATCCAACATGGTTTGTAGTAGCACTTTGAAAGTTGACAAAATAAAGGAGTTCTCTGTTTTGTCTCTATGGTTTGTTTCCTCTTCAAGTATCCCTAGGCACAGACTGTGGAAAAGCACTTTCATTGAGAGAGTTTGCCAAGCTTCTAAGAAATTACAAGTTTCCGAAATACCAGCAAATATTTTTTCACCCAATCTTGATGATACTTGGTGGTAATGATCAGTACACAAATCCCACTTGGCTCACCAAATTTTGTTCTTCTAGGTTGAAGCGTTCGTCTACAGTAGAAGTTTTTATATTTAGGTTTAGCTCTGTTCTCTCCTATATAGATACACGAATTTGGAACTCTAAATCCAACATGGTTTGTAGTAGCTCTTTGAAACTTGACACAATATAGGAGTTCTCAGTTTTGTCTCTATGGTTTGTTTCCTCTTCAAATAGCCCTAGGCACAGACTGTGGAAAAGCAATTTCATTGAGAGGGGTTGCCAAGCTTCTAAGAAATAACGAGTTTCCATAATACCAGCAAATATTTTTTCACCCAATCTTGATGATACTTGGTGGTAATGATCAGTACACAAATCCCACTTGGCTCACCAAATTTTGTTGGTCTAGGTTGAAGCGTTCGTCTACAGTAGCAGTTTTTATATTTAGGTTTCTCTCTGTTCTCTCCTATATAGATAGATGAATTTGGAACTTTAAATCCAACATGGATTGTAGTAGCTCTTTGAAACTTGACAAAATAAAGGAGTTCTCAGATTTGTCTCTATGGTTTGTTTCCTCTTCAAGTAGCCCTAGGCACAGACTGTGGAAAACCACTTTCATTGAGAGGGGTTGCCAAGCTTCTAACAAATAACGAGTTTCCGAAATACCAGCAAATATTTTTTCACCCAATCTTGATGATACTTGGTGGTAATGATCAGTACACAGATCCCACTTGGCTCACCAAATTTTGTTCTTCTAGGTTGAAGCGTTCGTCTACAGTAGCAGTTTTTATATTTAGGTTTCACTCTGTTCTCTCATATATAGATAGATGAATTTGGAACTCTAAATCCAACATGGTTTGTAGTAGCTCTTTGAAACTTGACAAAATTAAGGAGTTCTCAGTTTTGTCTCTATGGTTTGTTTCCTCTTCAAGTAGCCCTAGGCGCAGACTGTGGAAAAGCACTTTCATTGAGAGCGGTTGCCCAGGTTCTAAGAAATAACGAGTTTCCGAAGTACCAGCAAATATATTTTCACCCAATCTTGATGATACTTGGTGGTAATGATCAGTACACAGATCCCACTTGGCTCACCAAATTTTGTTCTTCTAGGTTGAAGCGTTCGTCTACAGTAGCAGTTTTTATATTTAGGTATCTCTCTGTTCTCTCCTATATAGATAGATGAATTTGGAACTCTAAATCCAACATGGTTTGTAGTAGCTCTTTGAAACTTGAAAAAATAAAGGAGTTCTGAGTTTTGTCTCTATGGTTTGTTTCCTCTTCAAGTAGCCCTAGGCATAGACTGTGGAAAACCACTTTCATTGAGAGGCGTTGCCAAGCTTCTAAGAAATAACGAGTTTCTGAAATACCAGCAAATATTTTTTCACCCAAACGTGATGATACTTGGTGGTAATGATCAGTACACAGATCCCACTTCGCTCACCAAATTTTGTTCTTCTAGGTTGAAGCGTTCGTCTACAGTAGTCGTTTTTATATTTAGGTTTCACTCTGTTCTCTCATATATTGATAGATGAATTTGGAACTCTAAATCCAACATGGTTTGTAGTAGCTCTTTGAAACTTGACAAAATAAAGGAGTTCTCAGTTTTGTCTCTATGGTTTGTTTCCTCTTCAAGTAGCCCTAGGCACAGAATGTGGAAAACCACTTTCATTGAGAGGGGTTGCCAAGCTTCTAAGAAATAACGAGTTTCCGAAATACCAGCAAATATTTTTTCAACCAATCTTGATGATACTTGGTGGTAATGATCAGTACACAGATCCCACTTGGCTCACCAAATTTTGTTCTTCTAGTTTGAAGCGTTCGTCTACAGTAGCAGTTTTTATATTTAGGTTTCAATCTGTTCTCTCATATATAGATAGATGAATTTGGAACTCTAAATCCAACATGGTTTGTAGTAGCTCTTTGAAACTTGACAAAATAAAGAGTTCTGAGTTTTGACTCTATGGTTTGTTTCCTCTTCAATTAGCCCTAGGCACAGACTGTGGAAAAACACTTTCATTGAGAGGGGTTGCCAAGCTTCTAAGAAATAACGAGTTTCCGAAATATCAGCAAATATTTTTTCACCCAATATTGATGATACTTGGTGGTAATGATCAGTACACAGTACACACGTGGCTCACCAAATTTTGTTCTTCTAGGTTGAAGCGTTCGTCTACAGTAGCCGTTTTTATATTTAGGTTTCACTCTGTTCTCCCATATATAGATAGATGAATTTGGAAGTCTAAATCCAACATGGTTTGTAGTAGCTCTTTGAAACTTGACAAAATAAAGGAGTTCTGAGTTTTGTCTCTATGGATTGTTTCCTCTTCAATTAGCACTAGGCACACACTGTGGAAAAGCACTTTCATTGAGAGAGTTTGCCAAGCTTCTAAGAAATAACGAGTTTCCAAAGTACCAGCAAATATTTTTTAACCCAAGCTTGATGATACTTGTTGCTAATGATCAGTACACAAATCCCACTTGGCTCACAAAATTGTGTTCTGCTAGGTTGAAGCGTTCGCCTACAGTAGCAGTTTTTATATTTAGGTTTCCCTCTGTTCTCTCCTATATAGATATATGATTTTGGAACTCTAAATCCAACATGGTTTGTAGTAGCCCTTTGAAACTTGGCAAAATAAAGGAGTTCTCAGTTTTGTCTCTATGGTTTGTTTCCTCTTCAAGTAGCCCTAGGCACAGACTGTGGAAAACCACTTTCATTGAGAGGGGTTGCAAATCTTCTAAGAAATAACGATTTTCCGAAATATCAGCAAATATTTTTTCACCCAATCTTGATGATACTTGGTGGTAATGATCAGTACACAGTACCCACCTGGCTCACCAAATTTTGTTCTTCTAGGTTGAAGCGTTCGTCTACAGTAGCCGTTTTTATATTTAGGTTTCACTCTGTTCTCTCATATATAGATAGATGAATTTGGAACTCTAAATCCAACATGGTTTGTAGTAGCTCTTTGAAACTTGACAAAATAAAGAGTTCTGAGTTTTGTCTCTATGGTTTGTTTCCTATTCAAGTAGCCCTAGGCACAGACTGTGGAAAACCACTTTCATTTAGAGGGGTTGCCAATCTTCTAAGAAATAACGAGTTTCCGAAATATCAGCAAATATTTTTTCACCCAATCTTGATGATACTTGGTGGTAATGATCAGTACACAGTACCCACTTGGCTCACCAAATTTTGTTCTTCTAGGTTGAAGCGTTCGTCTACAGTAGCCGTTTTTATATTTAGGTTTCACTCTGTTCTCTCATATATAGATAGATGAATTTGGAACTCTAAATCCAACATGGTTTGTAGTAGCTCTTAGAAACTTGACAAAATAAAGGAGTTCTCAGTTTTGTCTCTATGGTTTGTTTCCTCTTCAAATAGCCCTAGGCACAGACTGTGGAAAAGCACTTTCATTGAGAGGGGTTGCCAAGCTTCTACGAAATAACGAGTTTCCAAAATACCAGCAAATATTTTTTCACCCAATCTTGATGATACTTGGTGGTAATGATCAGTACACAGATCCCACTCGGCTCACCAAATTCTGTTCTTCTAGGTTGAAGCGTTCGTCTACAGAGGCAGTTTTTATATTTAGGTTTCACTCTGTTCTCTCATATATAGATAGATGAATTTGGAACTCTAAATCCAACATGGTTTGTCGTAGCTCTTTGAAACTTGACAAAATAAAGGAGTTATGAGTTTTTTTCTCTATGGTCTGTGTCCTCTTCAAGCAGCCCTAGGCGCAGACTCTGGAAAAGCACTATCATTGAGAGGGGTTGCCAAGCTTCTAAGAAATAACGAGTTTCCCAAGTACCAGCAAATATTTTTTCACCCAATCTTGATGATACTGGTTGCTAATGATCAGTACACAAATCCCACTTGGCTCACCAAATTGTGTTCTTCTAGGTTGAAGCGTTCGCCTACAGTAGAAGTTTTTATATTTAGGTTTCCCTCTGTTCTCTCCTATATAGATATATGAATTTGTAACTCTAAATCCAACATGGTTTGTAGTAGCTCTTTGAAACTTGACAAAATAAAGAAGTTCTCTGTTTTGTCTCTATGGTTTGTTTCCTCTTCAAGTAGCCCTAGGCACAGACTGTGGAAAAGCACTTTCATTGAGAGAGTTTGCCAAGCTTCTAAGAAATTACAAGTTTCCGAAATACCAGCAAATATTTTTTCACCCAATCATGATGATACTTGGTGGTAATGATCAGTACACAGATCCCACTTGGATCACCAAATTTTGTTCTTCTAGGTTGAAGCGTTCGTCTACAGTAGCCGTTTTTATATTTAGGTTTCACTCTGTTCTCTCATATATAGATAGATGAGTTTGGAACTCTAAATCCAACATGGTTTGTAGTAGCTCTTTGAAACTTGACAAAATAAAGAGTTCTGAGTTTTGTCTCTATGGTGTGTTTCCTCTTCAAGTAGCCCTAGGCACAGACTGTGGAAAACCACTTTCATTGAGAGGGGTTGCAAATCTTCTAAGAAATAACGAGTTTCCGAAATATCAGCAAATATTTTTTCACCCAATCTTGATGATACTTGGTGGTAATGATCAGTACACAGTACCCACTTGGCTCACCAAATTTTGTTCTTCTAGGTTGAAGCGTTCGTCTACAGTAGCCGTTTTTATATTTAGGTTTCACTCTGTTCTCTCATATATAGATAGATGAATTTGGAACTCTAAATCCAACATGGTTTGTAGTAGCTCTTTGAAACTTGACAAAATAAAGGAGTTCTCAGTTTTGTCTCTATGGTTTGTTTCCTCTTCAAGTAGCCCTAGGCACAGACTGTGGAAAAGCACTTTCATTGAGAGAGTTTGCCAAGCTTCTGAGAAATTACAAGTTTCCGAAATACCAGCAAATATTTTTTCACCCAATCTTGATGATACTTGGTGGTAATGATCAGTACACAAATCCCACTTGGCTCACCAAATTTTGTTCTTCCAGGTTGAAGCGTTCGTCTACAGTAGCAGTTTTTATATTTAGGTTTCTCTCTGTTCTCTCCTATATAGATAGATGAATTTGGAACTCTAAATCCAACATGGATTGTAGTAGTTCTTTGAAACATGAAAAAATAAAGGAGTTCTCAGATTTGTCTCTATGGTTTGTTTCCTCTTCAAGTAGCCCTAGGCACAGAATGTGGAAAACCACTTTCATTGAGAGGGGTTGCCAAGCTTCTAAGAAATAACGAGTTTCCGAAATACCAGCAAATATTTTTTCAACCAATCTTGATGATACTTGGTGGTAATGATCAGTACACAGATCCCACTTGGCTCACCAAATTTTGTTCTTCTAGTTTGAAGCGTTCGTCTACAGTAGCAGTTTTTATATTTAGGTTTCAATCTGTTCTCTCATATATAGATAGATGAATTTGGAACTCTAAATCCAACAAGGTTTGTAGTAGCTCTTTGAAACTTGACAAAATAAAGAGTTCTGAGTTTTGTCTTTATGGTTTGTTTCCTCTTCAATTAGCCCTAGGCACAGACTGTGGAAAACCACTTTCATTGAGGGGGTTGCCAAGCTTCTAAGAAATAACGTGTTTCCGAAATATCAGCAAATATTTTTTCACCCAATCTTGATGATACTGGTTGCTAATGATCAGTACACAAATCCCACTTGGCTCACCAAATTTTGTTCTTCTATGTTGAAGCGTTCGTCTGCAGTAGCCGTTTTTATATTTAGGTTTCACTCTGTTCTCTCATATATAGATAGATGAATTTGGAACTCTAAATCCAACATGGTTTGTAGTAGCTCTTTGAAACTCGACAAAATAAAGGAGTTCTGAGTTTTGTCTCTATGGTTTGTTTCCTCTTCAAGTAGCCCTAGGCGCAGACTGTGGAAAAGCACTTTCATTGAGAGGGGTTGCCAAGCTTCTAAGAAATAATGAGTTTCCGAAGTAACAGCAAATATTTTTTCACCCAATCTTGATGATACTTGTTGCTAATGATCAGTACACAAATGCCACTTGGCTCACCAAATTTTGTTCTTCTAGGTTGAAGCGTTCGTCTACAGTAGCAGTTTTTATATTTAGGTTTCCCTCTGTTCTCTCCTATATAGATATATGAATTTGTAACTCTAAATCCAACATGGTTTGTAGTAGCACTTTGAAAGTTGACAAAATAAAGGAGTTCTCTGTTTTGTCTCTATGGTTTGTTTCCTCTTCAAGTATCCCTAGGCACAGACTGTGGAAAAGCACTTTCATTGAGAGAGTTTGCCAAGCTTCTAAGAAATTACAAGTTTCCGAAATACCAGCAAATATTTTTTCACCCAATCTTGATGATACTTGGTGGTAATGATCAGTACACAAATCCCACTTGGCTCACCAAATTTTGTTCTTCTAGGTTGAAGCGTTCGTCTACAGTAGAAGTATTTATATTTAGGTTTAGCTCTGTTCTCTCCTATATAGATACACGAATTTGGAACTCTAAATCCAACATGGTTTGTAGTAGCTCTTTGAAACTTGACACAATACAGGAGTTCTCAGTTTTGTCTCTATGGTTTGTTTCCTCTTCAAATAGCCCTAGGCACAGACTGTGGAAAAGCAATTTCATTGAGAGGGGTTGCCAAGCTTCTAAGAAATAACGAGTTTCCATAATACCAGCAAATATTTTTTCACCCAATCTTGATGATACTTGGTGGTAATGATCAGTACACAAATCCCACTTGGCTCACCAAATTTTGTTGGTCTAGGTTGAAGCGTTCGTCTACAGTAGCAGTTTTTATATTTAGGTTTCTCTCTGTTCTCTCCTATATAGATAGATGAATTTGGAACTTTAAATCCAACATGGATTGTAGTAGCTCTTTGAAACTTGACAAAATAAAGGAGTTCTCAGATTTGTCTCTATGGTTTGTTTCCTCTTCAAGTAGCCCTAGGCACAGACTGTGGAAAACCACTTTCATTGAGAGGGGTTGCCAAGCTTCTAAGAAATAACGAGTTTCTGAAATACCAGCAAATATTTTTTCACCCAAACGTGATGATACTTGGTGGTAATGATCAGTACACAGATCCCACTTCGCTCACCAAATTTTGTTCTTCTAGGTTGAAGCGTTCGTCTACAGTAGTCGTTTTTATATTTAGGTTTCACTCTGTTCTCTCATATATTGATAGATGAATTTGGAACTCTAAATCCAACATGGTTTGTAGTAGCTCTTTGAAACTTGACAAAATAAAGGAGTTCTGACTTTTTTTCTCTATGGTTTGTTTCCTCTTCAAGTAGCCCTAGGCGCAGACTGTGGAAAAGCACTTTCATTGAGAGGGGTTGCCAAGCTTCAAAAAATAATGAGTTTCCGAAGTAACAGCAAATATTTTTTCACCCAATCTTGATGATACTTGTTGCTAATGATCAGTACACAAATGCCGCTTGGCTCACCAAATTTTGTTCTTCTAGGTTGAAGCGTTTGTCTACAGTAGCAGTTTTTATATTTAGGTTTCCCTCTGTTCTCTCCTATATAGATATATGAATTTGTAACTCTAAATCCAACATGGTTTGTAGTAGCTCTTTGAAAGTTGACAAAATAAAGGAGTTCTCTGTTTTGTCTCTATGGTTTGTTTCCTCTTCAAGTAGCCCTAGGCACAGACTGTGGAAAAGCACTTTCATTGAGAGAGTTTGCCAAGCTTCTAAGAAATTACAAGTTTCCGAAATACCAGCAAATATTTTTTCACCCAATCTTGATGATACTTGGTGGTAATGATCAGTACACAAAACCCACTTGGCTCACCAAATTTTGTTCTTCTAGGTTGAAGCGTTCGTCTACAGTAGAAGTTTTTATATTTAGGTTTAGCTCTGTTCTCTCCTATATAGATACATGAATTTGGAACTCTAAATCCAACATGGTTTGTAGTAGCTCTTTGAAACTTGACACAATATAGGAGTTCTCAGTTTTGTCTCTATGGTTTGTTTCCTCTTCAAATAGCCCTAGGCACAGACTGTGGAAAAGCAATTTCATTGAGAGGGGTTGCCAAGCTTCTAAGAAATAACGAGTTTCTGAAATACCAGCAAATATTTTTTCACCCAAACGTGATGATACTTGGTGGTAATGATCAGTACACAGATCCCACTTCGCTCACCAAATTTTGTTCTTCTAGGTTGAAGCGTTCGTCTACAGTAGTCGTTTTTTATTTAGGTTTCACTCTGTTCTCTCATATATTGATAGATGAATTTGGAACTCTAAATCCAACATGGTTTGTAGTAGCTCTTTGAAACTTGACAAAATAAAGGAGTTCTGAGTTTTTTTCTCTATGGTTTGTTTCCTCTTCATGTAGCCCTAGGCGCAGACTGTGGAAAAGCACTTTCATTGAGAGGGGTTGCCAAGCTTCAAAGAAATAATGAGTTTCCGAAGTAACAGCAAATATTTTTTCACCCAATCTTGATGATACTTGTTGCTAATGATCAGTACACAAATGCCGCTTGGCTCACCAAATTTTGTTCTTCTAGGTTGAAGCGTTCGTCTACAGTAGCAGTTTTTATATTTAGGTTTCCCTCTGTTCTCTCCTATATAGATATATGAATTTGTAACTCTAAATCCAACATGGTTTGTAGTAGCTCTTTGAAAGTTGACAAAATAAAGGAGTTCTCTGTTTTGTCTCTATGGTTTGTTTCCTCTTCAAGTATCCCTAGGCACAGACTGTGGAAAAGCACTTTCATTGAGAGAGTTTGCCAAGCTTCTAAGAAATTACAAGTTTCCGAAATACCAGCAAATATTTTTTCACCCAATCTTGATGATACTTGGTGGTAATGATCAGTACACAAATCCCACTTGGCTCACCAAATTTTGTTCTTCTAGGTTGAAGCGTTCGTCTACAGTAGAAGTATTTATATTTAGGTTTAGCTCTGTTCTCTCCTATATAGATACACGAATTTGGAACTCTAAATCCAACATGGTTTGTAGTAGCTCTTTGAAACTTGACACAATACAGGAGTTCTCAGTTTTGTCTCTATGGTTTGTTTCCTCTTCAAATAGCCCTAGGCACAGACTGTGGAAAAGCAATTTCATTGAGAGGGGTTGCCAAGCTTCTAAGAAATAACGAGTTTCCATAATACCAGCAAATATTTTTTCACCCAATCTTGATGATACTTGGTGGTAATGATCAGTACACAAATCCCACTTGGCTCACCAAATTTTGTTGGTCTAGGTTGAAGCGTTCGTCTACAGTAGCAGTTTTTATATTTAGGTTTCTCTCTGTTCTCTCCTATATAGATAGATGAATTTGGAACTTTAAATCCAACATGGATTGTAGTAGCTCTTTGAAACTTGACAAAATAAAGGAGTTCTCAGATTTGTCTCTATGGTTTGTTTCCTCTTCAAGTAGCCCTAGGCACAGACTGTGGAAAACCACTTTCATTGAGAGGGGTTGCCAAGCTTCTAAGAAATAACGAGTTTCTGAAATACCAGCAAATATTTTTTCACCCAAACGTGATGATACTTGGTGGTAATGATCAGTACACAGATCCCACTTCGCTCACCAAATTTTGTTCTTCTAGGTTGAAGCGTTCGTCTACAGTAGTCGTTTTTATATTTAGGTTTCACTCTGTTCTCTCATATATTGATAGATGAATTTGGAACTCTAAATCCAACATGGTTTGTAGTAGCTCTTTGAAACTTGACAAAATAAAGGAGTTCTGACTTTTTTTCTCTATGGTTTGTTTCCTCTTCAAGTAGCCCTAGGCGCAGACTGTGGAAAAGCACTTTCATTGAGAGGGGTTGCCAAGCTTCAAAAAAATAATGAGTTTCCGAAGTAACAGCAAATATTTTTTCACCCAATCTTGATGATACTTGTTGCTAATGATCAGTACACAAATGCCGCTTGGCTCACCAAATTTTGTTCTTCTAGGTTGAAGCGTTTGTCTACAGTAGCAGTTTTTATATTTAGGTTTCCCTCTGTTCTCTCCTATATAGATATATGAATTTGTAACTCTAAATCCAACATGGTTTGTAGTAGCTCTTTGAAAGTTGACAAAATAAAGGAGTTCTCTGTTTTGTCTCTATGGTTTGTTTCCTCTTCAAGTAGCCCTAGGCACAGACTGTGGAAAAGCACTTTCATTGAGAGAGTTTGCCAAGCTTCTAAGAAATTACAAGTTTCCGAAATACCAGCAAATATTTTTTCACCCAATCTTGATGATACTTGGTGGTAATGATCAGTACACAAATCCCACTTGGCTCACCAAATTTTGTTCTTCTAGGTTGAAGCGTTCGTCTACAGTAGAAGTTTTTATATTTAGGTTTAGCTCTGTTCTCTCCTATATAGATACATGAATTTGGAACTCTAAATCCAACATGGTTTGTAGTAGCTCTTTGAAACTTGACACAATATAGGAGTTCTCAGTTTTGTCTCTATGGTTTGTTTCCTCTTCAAATAGCCCTAGGCACAGACTGTGGAAAAGCAATTTCATTGAGAGAGTTTGCCAAGCTTCTAAGAAATTACAAGTTTCCGAAATACCAGCAAATATTTTTTCACCCAATCTTGATGATACTTGGTGGTAATGATCAGTACACAAATCCCACTTGGCTCACCAAATTTTGTTCTTCTAGGTTGAAGCGTTCGTCTACAGTAGAAGTATTTATATTTAGGTTTAGCTCTGTTCTCTCCTATATAGATACACGAATTTGGAACTCTAAATCCAACATGGTTTGTAGTAGCTCTTTGAAACTTGACACAATACAGGAGTTCTCAGTTTTGTCTCTATGGTTTGTTTCCTCTTCAAATAGCCCTAGGCACAGACTGTGGAAAAGCAATTTCATTGAGAGGGGTTGCCAAGCTTCTAAGAAATAACGAGTTTCCATAATACCAGCAAATATTTTTTCACCCAATCTTGATGATACTTGGTGGTAATGATCAGTACACAAATCCCACTTGGCTCACCAAATTTTGTTGGTCTAGGTTGAAGCGTTCGTCTACAGTAGCAGTTTTTATATTTAGGTTTCTCTCTGTTCTCTCCTATATAGATAGATGAATTTGGAACTTTAAATCCAACATGGATTGTAGTAGCTCTTTGAAACTTGACAAAATAAAGGAGTTCTCAGATTTGTCTCTATGGTTTGTTTCCTCTTCAAGTAGCCCTAGGCACAGACTGTGGAAAACCACTTTCATTGAGAGGGGTTGCCAAGCTTCTAAGAAAAAACGAGTTTCCGAAATACCAGCAAATATTTTTTCACCCAATCTTGATGATACTTGGTGGTAATGATCAGTACACAGATCCCACTTGGCTCACCAAATTTTGTTCTTCTAGGTTGAAGCGTTCGTCTACAGTAGCAGTTTTTATATTTAGGTTTCACTCTGTTCTCTCATATATTGATAGATGAATTTGGAACTCTAAATCCAACATGGTTTGTAGTAGCTCTTTGAAACTTGACAAAATAAAGGAGTTCTGAGTTTTTTTCTCTATGGTTTGTTTCCTCTTCAAGTAGCCCTAGGCGCAGACTGTGGAAAAGCACTTTCATTGAGAGGGGTTGCCAAGCTTCAAAGAAATAATGAGTTTCCGAAGTAACAGCAAATATTTTTTCACCCAATCTTGATGATACTTGTTGCTAATGATCAGTACACAAATGCCGCTTGGCTCACCAAATTTTGTTCTTCTAGGTTGAAGCGTTCGTCTACAGTAGCAGTTTTTATATTTAGGTTTCCCTCTGTTCTCTCCTATATAGATATATGAATTTGTAACTCTAAATCCAACATGGTTTTTAGTAGCTCTTTGAAAGTTGACAAAATAAAGGAGTTCTCTGTTTTGTCTCTATGGTTTGTTTCCTCTTCAAGTAGCCCTAGGCACAGACTGTGGAAAAGCACTTTCATTGAGAGAGTTTGCCAAGCTTCTAAGAAATTACAAGTTTCCGAAATACCAGCAAATATTTTTTCACCCAATCTTGATGATACTTGGTGGTAATGATCAGTACACAAATCCCACTTGGCTCACCAAATTTTGTTCTTCTAGGTTGAAGCGTTCGTCTACAGTAGAAGTTTTTATATTTAGGTTTAGCTCTGTTCTCTCCTATATAGATACATGAATTTGGAACTCTAAATCCAACATGGTTTGTAGTAGCTCTTTGAAACTTGACACAATATAGGAGTTCTCAGTTTTGTCTCTATGGTTTGTTTCCTCTTCAAATAGCCCTAGGCACAGACTGTGGAAAAGCAATTTCATTGAGAGGGGTTGCCAAGCTTCTAAGAAATAACGAGTTTCCATAATACCAGCAAATATTTTTTCACCCAATCTTGATGATACTTGGTGGTAATGATCAGTACACAAATCCCACTTGGCTCACCAAATTTTGTTGGTCTAGGTTGAAGCGTTCGTCTACAGTAGCAGTTTTTATATTTAGGTTTCTCTCTGTTCTCTCCTATATAGATAGATGAATTTGGAACTTTAAATCCAACATGGATTGTAGTAGCTCTTTGAAACTTGACAAAATAAAGGAGTTCTCAGATTTGTCTCTATGGTTTGTTTCCTCTTCAAGTAGCCCTAGGCACAGACTGTGGAAAACCACTTTCATTGAGAGGGGTTGCCAAGCTTCTAAGAAAAAACGAGTTTCCGAAATACCAGCAAATATTTTTTCACCCAATCTTGATGATACTTGGTGGTAATGATCAGTACACAGATCCCACTTGGCTCACCAAATTTTGTTCTTCTAGGTTGAAGCGTTCGTCTACAGTAGCAGTTTTTATATTTAGGTTTCACTCTGTTCTCTCATATATAGATAGATGAATTTGGAACTCTAAATCCAACATAGTTTGTAGTAGCTTTTTGAAACTTGACAAAATAAAGGAGTTGTGAGTTTTGTTTCTATGGTTTGTTTCCTCTTCAAGTAGCCCTAGGCGCAGACTCTGGAAAAGCATTTTCATTGAGAGGGGTTGCCCAGCTTCTAAGAAATAACGAGTTTCCGAAGTACCAGCAAATATTTTTTCACCCAATCGTGATGATACTTGGTGGTAATGATCAGTACACAGATCCCACTTGGCTCACCAAATTTTGTTCTTCTAGGTTGAAGCGTTCGCCTACAGTAGAAGTTTTTATATTTAGGTTTCCCTCTGTTCTCTCCTATATAGATATATGAATTTGTAACTCTAAATCCAACATGGTTTGTAGTAGCTCTTTGAAACTTGACAAAATAAAGGAGTTCTCTGTTTTGTCTCTCTGGTTTGTTTCCTCTTCAAGTAGCCCTAGGCACAGACTGTGGAAAAGCACTTTCATTGAGAGAGTTTGCCAAGCTTCTAAGAATTTACAAGTTTCCGAAATACCAGCAAATATTTTTTCACCCAATCTTGATGATACTTGGTGGTAATGATCAGTACACAGATCCCACTTGGATCACCAAATTTTGTTCTTCTAGGTTGAAGCGTTCGTCTACAGTAGCAGTTTTTATATTTAGGTTTCTCTCTGTTCTCTCCTATATAGATAGATGAATTTGGAACTCTAAATCCAACATGGATTGTAGTAGCTCTTTGAAACTTGACAAAATAAAGGAGTTCTCAGTTTTGTCTCTATGGTTTGTTTCCTCTTCAAGTAGCCCTAGGCACAGACTGTGGAAAAGCACTTTCATTGAGAGGGGTTGCCAAGCTTCTAAGAAATAACGAGTTTCCAAAATACCAGCAAATATTTTTTCACCCAATCTTGATGATACTTGGTGGTAATGATCAGTACACAGATCCCACTTGGCTCACCAAATTTTGTTCTTCTAGGTTGAAGCGTTCGTCTACAGTAGCAGTTTTTATATTTAGGTTTCTCTCTGTTCTCTCCTATATAGATAGATGAATTTGGAACTCTAAATCCAACATGGATTGTAGTAGCTCTTTGAAACTTGACAAAATAAAGGAGTTGTGAGTTTTGTCTCTATGGTTTGTTTCCTCTTCAAGTAGCCCTAGGCGCAGACTCTGGAAAAGCACTTTCATTGAGAGGGGTTGCCAAGCTTCTAAGAAATAACGAGTTTCCGATGTACCAGCAAATATTTTTTCACCCAATCTTGATGATACTGGTTGCTAATGATGAGTACACAAATCCCACTTGGCTCACCAAATTGTGTTCTTCTAGGTTGAAGCGTTCGCCTACAGTAGAAGTTTTTATATTTAGGTTTCCCTCTGTTCTCTCCTATATAGATAGATGAATTTGGAACTCTAAATCCAACATGGATTGTAGTAGCTCTTTGAAACTTGACAAAATAAAGGAGTTCTCAGTTTTGTCTCTATGGTTTGTTTCCTCTTCAAGTAGCCCTAGGCACAGACTGTGGAAAAGCACTTTCATTGAGAGGGGTTGCCAAGCTTTTAAGAAATAACGAGTTTTCAAAATAGCAGCAAATATTTTTTCACCCAATCTTGATGATACTTGGTGGTAATGATCAGTACACAGATCCCACTTGGCTCACCAAATTTTGTTCTTCTAGGTTGAAGCGTTCGCCTACAGTAGAAGTTTTTATATTTAGGTTTAGCTCTGTTCTCTCCTATATAGATACATGAATTTGGAACTCTAAATCCAACATGGTTTGTAGTAGCTCTTTGAAACTTGACAAAATAAAGGAGTTCTCAGTTTTGTCTCTATGGTTTGTTTCCTCTTCATATAGCCCTAGGCACAGACTGTGGAAAAGCAATTTCATTGAGAGGGGTTGCCAAGCTTCTAAGAAATAACGAGTTTCAATAATACCAGCAAATATTTTTTCACCCAATCTTGATGATACTTGGTGGTAATGATCAGTACACAGATCCCACTTGGCTCACCAAATTTTGTTCTTCTAGGTTGAAGCGTTCGTCTACAGTAGCAGTTTTTATATTTAGGTATCTCTCTGTTCTCTCCTATATAGATAGATGAATTTGGAACTCTAAATCCAACATGGTTTGTAGTAGCTCTTTGAAACTTGACAAAATAAAGGAGTTCTGAGTTTTGTCTCTATGGTTTGTTTCCTCTTCAAGTAGCCCTAGGCATAGACTGTGGAAAACCACTTTCATTGAGAGGCATTGCCAAGCTTCTAAGAAATAACGAGTTTCTGAAATACCAGCAAATATTTTTTCACGTAAACTTGATGATACTTGGTGGTAATGATCAGTACACAGATCCCACTTCGCTCACCAAATTTTGTTCTTCTAGGTTGAAGCGTTCGTCTACAGTAGTCGTTTTTATATTTAGGTTTCACTCTGTTCTCTCATATATTGATAGATGAATTTGGAACTCTAAATCCAACATGGTTTGTAGTAGCTCTTTGAAACTTGACAAAATAAAGGAGTTCTGAGTTTTTTTTCTCTATGGTTTGTTTCCTCTTCAAGTAGCCCTAGGCGCAGACTCTGGAAAAGCACTTTCATTGAGAGGGGTTGCCAAGCTTCTAAGAAATAACGAGTTTCCGAAGTACCAGCAAATATTTTTTCACCCAATCTTGATGATACTGGTTGCTAATGATCAGTACACAAATCCCACTTGGCTCACCAAATTGTGTTCTTCTAGGTTGAAGCGTTCGCCTACAGTAGAAGTTTTTATATTTAGGTTTCCCTCTGTTCTCTCCTATATAGATATATGAATTTCTAACTCTAAATCCAAAATGGTTTGTAGTAGCTCTTTGAAACTTGGCAAAATAAAGGAGTTCTCTCTTTTGTCTCTCTGGTTTGTTTCCTCTTCAAGTAGCCCTAGGCACAGACTGTGGAAAAGCACTTTCATTGAGAGAGTTTGCCAAGCTTCTAAGAATTTACAAGTTTCCGAAATACCAGCAAATATTTTTTCACCCAATCTTGATGATACTTGGTGGTAATGATCAGTACACAGATCCCACTTGGCTCACCAAATTTTGTTCTTCTAGGTTGAAGCGTTCGTCTACAGTAGCAGTTTTTATATTTAGGTTTCTCTCTGTTCTCTCCTATATAGATAGATGAATTTGGAACTCTAAATCCAACATGGATTGTAGTAGCTCTTTGAAACTTGACAAAATAAAGGAGTTCTCAGTTTTGTCTCTATGGTTTGTTTCCTCTTCAAGTAGCCCTAGGCACAGACTGTGGAAAAGCACTTTCATTGAGAGGGGTTGCCAAGCTTCTAAGAAATAACGAGTTTCCGAAATACCAGCAAATATTTTTTCACCCAATCTTGATGATACTTGGTGGTAATGATCAGTACACAGATCCCACTTGGCTCACCAAATTTTGTTCTTCTAGGTTGAAGCGTTCGTCTACAGTAGCAGTTTTTATATTTAGGTTTCTCTTTGTTCTCTCCTATATAGATAGATGAATTTGGAACTCTAAATCCAACATGGATTGTAGTAGCTCTTTGAAACTTGACAAAATAAAGGAGTTGTGAGTTTTGTCTCTATGGTTTGTTTCCTCTTCAAGTAGCCCTAGGTGCAGACTCTGGAAAAGCACTTTCATTGAGAGGGGTTGCCAAGCTTCTAAGAAATAATGAGTTTCCGAAGTACCAGCAAATATTTTTTCACCCAATCTTGATGATACTGGTTGCTAATGATCAGTACACAAATCCCACTTGGCTCACCAAATTGTGTTCTTCTAGGTTGAAGCGTTCGCCTACAGTAGAAGTTTTTATATTTAGGTTTCCCTCTGTTCTCTCCTATATAGATATATGAATTTGTAACTCTAAATCCAACATGGTTTGTAGTAGCTCTTTGAAACTTGAAAAAATAAAGGAGTTCTCAGTTTTGTCTCTATGGTTTGTTTCCTCTTCAAGTAGCCCTAGGCACAGACTGTGGAAAAGCACTTTCATTGAGAGAGTTTGCCAAGCTTCTAAGAAATTACAAGTTTCCGAAATACCAGCAAATATTTTTTTACCCAATCTTGATGATACTTGGAGGTAATGATCAGTACACAAATCCCACTTGGCTCACCAAATTTTGTTCTTCTAGGTTGAAGCGTTCGTCTACAGTAGCAGTTTTTATATTTAGGTTTCTCTCTGTTTTCTCCTATATAGATAGATGAATTTGGAACTCTAAATCCAACATGGATTGTAGTAGCTCTTTGAAACTTGACAAAATAAAGGAGTTCTCACTTTTGTCTCTATGGTTTGTTTCCTCTTCAAGTAGCCCTAGGCAAAGACTGTGAAAAAGCACTTTCATTGAGAGGGGTTGCCAAGCTTCTAAAAAATAACGAGTTTCCGAAGTACCAGCAAATATTTTTTCACCCAATCTTGATGATACTGGTTGCTAATGATCAGTACACAAATCCCACTTGGCTCCCCAAATTGTGTTCTTCTAGGTTGAAGCGTTCGCCTACAGTAGAAGTTTTTATATTTACGTTTCCCTCTGTTCTCTCCTATATAGATATATGAATTTGTAACTCTAAATCCAACATGGTTTGTAGTAGCTCTTTGAAACTTGAAAAAATAAAGGAGTTCTCAGTTTTGTCTCTATGGTTTGGTTCCTCTTCAAGTAGCCCTAGGCACAGACTGTGGAAAAGCACTTTCATTGAGAGAGTTTGCCAAGCTTCTAAGAAATTACAAGTTTTCGAAATAGCAGCAAATATTTTTTCACCCAATCTTGATGATACTTGGTGGTAATGATCAGGACACAGATCCCACTTGGCTCACCAAATTTTGTTCTTCTAGGTTGAAGCGCTCGCCTACAGTAGAAGTTTTTATATTTAGGTTTAGCTCTGTTCTCTCCTATATAGATACATGAATTTGGAACTCTAAATCCAACATGGTTTGTAGTAGCTCTTTGAAACTTGACAAAATAAAGGAGTTCTCAGTTTTGTCTCCATGGTTTGTTTCCTCTTCAAATAGCCCTAGGCACAGACTGTGGAAAAGCAATTTCATTGAGAGGGGTTGCCAAGCTTCTCAGAAATAACGAGTTTCCATAATACCAGCAAATATTTTTTCACCCAATCTTGATGATACTTGGTGGTAATGATCAGTACACAGATCCCACTTGGCTCACCAAATTTTGTTCTTCTAAGTTGAAGCGTTCGTCTACAGTAGCAGTTTTTATATTTAGGTATCTCTCTGTTCTCTCCTATATAGATAGATGAATTTGGAACTCTAAATCCAACATGGTTTGTAGTAGCTCTTTGAAACTTGACAAAATAAAGGAGTTCTGAGTTTTGTCTCTATGGTTTGTTTCCTCTTCAAATAGCCCTAGGCATAGACTGTGGAAAACCACTTTCATTGAGAGGCGTTGCCAAGCTTCTAAGAAATAACGAGTTTCTGAAATACCAGCAAATATTTTTTCACCCAAACTTGATGATACTTGGTGGTAATGATCAGTACACAGATCCCACTTCGCACACCAAATTTTGTTCTCTTAGGTTGAAGCGTTCATCTACAGTAGCAGTTTTTATATTTAGGTTTCACTCTGTTCTCTCATATATAGATAGATGAATTTGGAACTCTAAATCAAACATGGTTTGTAGTATCTCTTTGAAACTTGACAAAATAAAGGAGTTCTCAGATTTGTCTCTATGGTTTGTTTCCTCTTCAAATAGCCCTAGGCACAGACTGTGGAAAAGCACTTTCGTTGAGAGGGGTTGCCAAGCTTCTAAGAAATAACGAGTTTCCGAAATACCAGAAAATATTTTTTCACCCAATCTTGATGATACTTGGTGGTAATGATCAGTACACAAATCCCACTTGGCTCACCAAATTTTGTTCTTCAAGGTTGAAGCGTTCGTCTACAGTAGCAGTTTTTATATTTAGGTTTCCCTCTGTTCTCTCCTATATAGATAGATGAATTTGGAACTCTAAATCCAACATGGTTTGTAGTAGCTCTTTGAAACTTGACAAAAAAAAGGAGTGCTCAGTTTTGTCTCTATGGTTTGTTTCCTCTTAAAGTAGCCCTAGGCACAGACTGTGGAAAGCACTTTCATTGAGATGGGTTGCCAAGCTTCTAAGAAATAACGAGTTTTCGAAATTCCAGCAAATATTTTTTCACACAATCTTGATGATACTTGGTGGTAATGATCAGTACACAAATCCCACTTGGCTTACCAAATTTTGTTCTTCTACGTTGAAGCGTTCGTCTACAGTAGCAGTTTTTATATTCAAGTTTCCCTCTGTTCTCTCCTATATAGATAGATGAATTTGGAACTCTAAATCCAACATGGTTTGTAGTAGCTCTTTGAAACTTGACAAAATAAAGGAGTTCTCAGATTTGTCTCTATGGTTTGTTTCCTCTTCAAGTAGCCCTAGGCACAGACTGTGGAAAAACACTTTCATTGAGAGGGGTTCCCAAGCTTCTAAGAAATAACGAGTTTCCGAAATACCAGCGAATATTTTTTCACCCAATCTTGATGATACTTGTTGCTAATGATCAGTACACAAATCCCACTTGGCTGACCAAATTTTGTTCTTCTAGGTTGAAGCGTTCGTCTACAGTAGCAGTTTTTATATTTAGGTTTTCCTCTGTTCTCTCCTATATAGAAAGATGAATTTGGAACTCTAAATCCAACATGGTTTGTAGTAGCTCTTTGAAACTTGACAAAATAAAGGAGTTCTCAGTTTTGTCTCTATGGTTTGTTTCCTCTTAAAGTAGCCCTAGGCACAGACTGTGAAAAGCACTTTAATTGAGATGGGTTGCCAAGCTTCTAAGAAATAACGAGTTTTCGAAATACCAGCAAATATTTTTTCACACAATCTTGATGAAACTTGGTGGTAATGATCAGTACACAAATCCCACTTGGCTTACCAAATTTTGTTCTTCTAGGTTGAAGCGTTCGTCTACAGTAGCAGTTTTTATATTCAAGTTTCCCTCTGTTCTCTCCTATATAGATAGATGAATTTGGAACTCTAAATCCAACATGGTTTGTAGTAGCTCTTTGAAACTTGACAAAATAAAGGAGTTCTCAGATTTGTCTCTATGGTGTGTTTCCTCTTCAAGTAGCCCTAGGCACAGACTGTGGAAAAGCACTTTAATTGAGAGGGGTTGCCAAGCTTCTAAGAAATAACGAGTTTCTGAAATACCAGCGAATATTTTTTCACCCAATCTTGATGATACTTGTTGCTAATGATCAGTACAAAAATCCCACTTGGCTAACCAAATTTTGTTCTTCTAGGTTGAAGCGTTCGTCTACAGTAGCAGTTTTTATATTTAGGTTTCCCTCTGTTCTCTCCTATATAGAAAGATGAATTTGGAACTCTAAATCCAACATGGTTTGTAGTAGCTCTTTGAAACTTGACAAAATAAAGGAGTTCTCAGTTTTGTCGCTATGGTTTGTTTCCTATTCAAGTAGCCCCAGGCACAGACTGTGGAAAAGCACTTTCATTGAGAGGGGTTCCCAAGGTTCTAAGAAATAACGAGTTTCCGAAATACCAGCAAATATTTTTTCACCCAATCTTGATGATGCTTGGTGGTAATGATCAGTACACAAATCCCACTTGGCTCACCAAATTTTGTTCTTCTAGGTTGAAGCGTTCGTCTACAGAAGCAGTTTTCATATTTAGGTTTCTCTCTGTTCTCTCCTATATAGATAGATGAATTTGGAACTCTAAATCCAACATGGTATGTAGTAGCTCTTTGAAACTTGACAAAATAAAGGAGGTCTCAGATTTGTCTCTATGGTTTGTTCCCTCTTCAAGTAGCCCTAGGCACAGACTGTGGAAAAGCACTTTCATTGAGAGGGTTTGCCAAGCTTCTAAGAAATAACGATTTTCCGAAATATCAGCAAATATTTTTTCACCCAATCTTGATGATACTTGGTGGTAATGATCAGTACACAAATCCCACTTGGCTCACCAAATTTTGTTCTTCTAGGTTGAAGCGTTCTTCTACAGTAGCAGTTTTTATATTTGGGTTTCCCTCTGTTCTCTCCTATATAGATAGATGAAATTGGAACTCTAAATCCAACATGGTTTGTAGTAGCTCTTTGAAACTTGACAAAATAAAGGAGTTCTCAGTTTTGTCTCTATGGTTTGTTTCCTCTTAAAGAAGCCCTAGGCACAGACGGTGGAAAGCACTTTCATTGAGATGGGTTGCCAAGCTTCTAAGAAATAACGAGTTTCCGAAATACCAGCAAATATTTTTTCACACAATCTTGTTGATACTTGGAGGTAATGATCAGTATACAAATCCCACTTGGCTCACCAAATTTTGGTCTTCTAGGTTGAAGCGTTCTTCTACAGTAGCAGTTTGTATATTTAGGTTTCTCTCTGTTCTCTCCTATATAGATAGATGAATTTGGAACTCTAAATCCAACATGGTTTGTAGTAGCTCTTTGAAACTTGACAAAATAAAGGAGTTCTCAGATTTGTCTCTATGGTTTGTTTCCTCTTCAAGTAGCCCTAGGCACAGACTGTGGAAAAGCACTTTCATTGAGATGGGTTGCCAAGCTTCTAAGAATTAACGAGTTTCCGAAATACCAGCAAATATTTTTTCACCCAATCTTGATGATACTTGGTGGTCCTGATCAGTATACAAATCCCACTTGGCTCACCAAATTTTGTTCTTCTAGGATGAAGCGTTCGTCTACAGTAGCAGTTTTTATATTTAGGTTTCACTCTGTTCTCTCATATATAGATAGATGAATTTGGAACTCTAAATCCAACATGGTTTGTAGTAGCTCTTTGAAACTTGACAAAATAAAGGAGTTCTCAGTTTTGTCTCTATGGATTGTTTTTTCTTCATGTAGCCCTAGGCACAGACTGTGGAAAGCACTTTCATTGAGATGGGTTGCCAAGCTTCTAAGAAATAACGCGTTTCCGAAATACCAGCAAATATTTTTTCACACAATCTTGTTGATACTTGGTGGTAATGATCAGTACACAAATCCCACTTGGCTCACCAAATTTAGTTCTTCTAGGTTGAAGCATTCGTGTACAGTAGCAGTTTTTATATTTAGGTTTCACTCTGTTCTCTCATATATAGATAGATGAATTTGGAACTCTAAATCCAACATGGTTTGTAGTAGCTCTTTGAAACTTGACAAAACAAAGGAGTTCTCAGATTTGTCTCTATGGTTTTTTTCCTCTTCATGTAGCACTAGGCACAGACTGTGGAAAAGCACTTTCATTGAGAGGGGTTGCCAAGCTTCTAAGAAATAACGAGTTTCGGAAATACCAGCAAATATTTTTTCACCCAATCTTGATGATACTTGGTGGTAATGATCAGTACACAAATCCCACTTGGCTTATCAAATTTTGTTCTTCTATGTTGAAGCGTACGTCTACAGTAGCAGTTTTTATATTCAAGTTTCCCTCTGTTCTCTCCTATATAGAAAGATGAATTTGGAACTCTAAATCCAACATGGTTTGTAGTAGCTCTTTGAAACTTGACAAAATAAAGGAGTTCTCAGTTTTGTCGCTATGGTTTGTTTCCCCTTCTAGTAGCCCTAGGCACAGACTGTGGAAAGCACTTTCATTGAGGTGGGTTGCCAAGGCTCTAAGAAATAACGAGTTTTCGAAATACCAGCAAATATTTTTTCACACAATCTTGATGATACTTGGTGGTAATGATCAGTACACAAATCCCACTTGGCTTACCAAATTTTGTTCTTCTAGGTTGAAGCGTTCGTCTACAGTAGCTGTTTTTATATTCAAGTTTCCCTCTGTTCTCTCCTATATAGATAGATGAATTTGGAACTCTAAATCCAACATGGTTTGTAGTAGCTCTTGAAACTTGACAAAATAAAGGAGTTCTCAGATTTGTCTCTATGGTTTGTTTCCTCTTCAAGTAGCCTTAGGCACAGACTGTGGAAAAGCACTTTAATTGAGAGGGCTTGACAGCTTCTAAGAAATAACGAGTTTCCGAAATACCAGCGAATATTTTTTCACCCAATCTTGATGATACTTGTTGCTAATGATCAGTACAGAAATCCCACTTGGCTGACCAAATTTTGGTCTTCTAGGTTGAAGCGTTCGTCTACCCTAGCAGTTTGTATATTTAGGTTTCTCTCTGTTCTCTCCTATATACATAGATGAATTTGGAACTCTAAATCCAACATGGTTTGTAGTAGCTCTTTGAAACTTGACAAAATAAAGGAGTTCTCAGATTTGTCTCTATGGTTTGTTTCCTCTTCAAGTAGCCCTAGGCACAGACTGTGGAAAAGCACTTTCATTTAGAGGGGTTTCCAAGCTTCTAAGAAATAACGAGTTTCCGAAATACCAGCAAATATTTTTTCACCCAATTTGATGATGCTTGGTGGTAATGATCAGTACACAAATCCCACTTGGCTCACCAAATTTTGTTCTTCTAGGTTGAAGCGTTCGTCTACAGTAGCAGTTTTTATATTTAGGTTTCTCTCTGTTCTCTCCTATATAGATAGATGAATTTGGAACTCTAAATCCAACATGGTATGTAGTAGCTCTTTGAAGCTTGACAAAATAAAGGAGGTCTCAGATTTGTCTCTATGGTTTGTTCCCTCTTCAAGTAGCCCTAGGCACAGACTTTGGAAAAGCACTTTCATTGAGAGGGGTTGCCAGGCTTCTAAGAAATAACGAGTTTCTGAAATATCAGCAAATATTTTTTCACCCAATCTTGATGATACTTGGTGGTAATGATCAGTACACAAATCCCACTTGGCTCACCAAATTTTGTTCTTCTAGGTTGAAGCGTTCTTCTACAGTAGCAGTTTTTATATTTAGGTTTCCCTCTGTTCTCTCCTATATAGAAAGATGAATTTGGAACTCTAAATCCAACATGGTTTGTAGTAGCTCTTTGAAACTTGACAAAATAAAGGAGTTCTCAGTTTTGTCTCTATGGATTGTTTCCTCTTCAAGTAGCCCTACGCACTGACTGTGGAAAGTACTTTCATTGAGACGGGTTGCCAAGCTTCTAAGAAATAACGCGTTTCCGAAATACCAGCGAATATTTTTTCACCCAATCTTGATGATACTTGTTGCTAATGATCAGTACACAAATCCCACTTGGCTCACCAAATTTTGTTCTTCTAGGTTGAAGCGTTCGTCTACAGTAGCAGTTTTTATATTTAGGTTTCACTCTGTTCTCTCATATATACATAGATGAATTTGGAACTCTAAATCCAACATGGTTTGTAGTAGCTCTTTGAAACTTGACAATATAAAGGAGTTCTCAGTTTTGTCTCTATGGTTTGTTTCCTCTTAAAGAAGCCCTAGGCACAGACTGTGGAAAGCACTTTCATTGAGATGGGTTGCCAAGATTCTAAGAAATAACGAGTTTCCGAAATACCAGCAAATATTTTTTCACACAATCTTGTTGATACTTGGTGGTAATGATCAGTATACAAATCCCACTTGGCTCACCAAATTTTGGTCTTCTAGGTTGAAGCGTTCGTCTACCCTAGCAGTTTGTATATTTAGGATTCTCTCTGTTCTCTCCTATATACATAGATGAATTTGGAACTCTAAATCCAACATGGTTTGTAGTAGCTCTTTGAAACTTGACAAAATAAAGGAGTTCTCAGATTTGTCTCTATGGTTTGTTTCCTCTTCAAGTAGCCCTAGGCACAGACTGTGGAAAAGCACTTTCATTGAGAGGGGTTGCCAAGCTTCTAAGAATTAACGAGTTGCCGAAATACCAGCAAATATTTTTTCACCCAATCTTGATGATACCTGGTGGTCATGATCAGTATACAAATCCCACTTGGCTCACCAAATTTTGTTCTTCTAGGTTGAAGCGTTCTTCTACAGTAGCAGTTTTTATATTTAGGTTTCACTCTGTTCTCTCATATATAGATAGATGAATTTGGAACTCTAAATCCAACATGGTTTGTAGTAGCTCTTTGAAACTTGACAAAATAAAGGAGTTCTCAGTTTTGTCTCTATGGATTGTTTTTTCTTCATGTAGCCCTAGGCACAGACTGTGGAAAGCACTTTAATTGAGATGGGTTGCCAAGCTTCTAAGAAATAACGCGTTTCCGAAATACCAGAAAATATTTTTTCACACAATCTTGTTGATACTTTGTGGTAATGATCAGTACACAAGTCCCACTTGGCTTACCGAATTTTGTTCTTCTATGTTGAAGCGTTCGTCTACAGTAGCAGTTTTTATATTCAAGTTTCCCTCTGTTCTCTCCTATATAGAAAGATAAATTTGGAACTCTAAATCCAACATGGTTTGTAGTAGCTCTTTGAAACTTGACAAAATAAAGGAGTTCTCAGTTTTGTCGCTATGGTTTGTTTCCTCTTCAAGTAGCCCCAGGCACAGACTGTGGAAAAGCACTTTCATTGAGAGGGGTTGCCAAGCTTCTAAGAAATAACGAGTTTCCGAAACACCAGCAAATATTTTTTCACCCAATCTTGATGATACTTGGTGGTAATGATCAGTACACAAGTCCCACGTGGCTCACCTAATTTTGTTCTTCTAGGTTGAAGCGTTCGTCTACAGTAGCAGTTTTTATATTTAGGTTTCACTCTGTTCTCTCATATATAGATAGATGAATTTGGAACTCTAAATCCAACATGGTTTGTAGTAGCTCTTTGAAACTTGACAATATAAAGAAGTTCTCAGTTTTGTCTCTATGGTTTGTTTCCTCTTCAAGTAGCCCTAGGCACAGACTGTGGAAAAGCACTTTCATTGAGAGGGGTTGCCAAGCTTCTAAGAAATAACGAGTTTCCGAAATAGCAGCAAATATTTTTTCACCCAATCTTGATGATACTTGGTGGTCATGATCAGTACACAAATCCCACTTGGCTCACCAAATTTTGTTCTTCTAGGTTGAAGCGTTCGTCTACAGTAGCAGTTTTTATATTTAGGTTTCACTCTGTTCTCTCATATATAGATAGATGAATTTGGAACTCTAAATCCAACATGGTTTGTAGTAGCTCTTTGAAACTTGACAAAATAAAGGAGTTCTCAGTTTTGTCTCTATGGATTGTTTCCTCTTCAAGTAGCCCTAGGCACAGACTGTGGAAAGTACTTTCATTGAGACGGGTTGCCAAGCTTCTAAGAAATAACGCGTTTCCGAAATACCAGCAAATATTTTTTCACCCACTCTTGATGATACTTGTTGCTAATGATCAGTACACAAATCCCACTTGGCTCGCCAAATTTTGTTCTTCTAGGTTGAAGCGTTCGCCTACAGTAGCAGTTTTTATATATAGGTTTCCCTCTGTTCTCTCCTATATAGATAGATGTATTTGGAACTCTAAATCCAACATGGTTTGTAGTAGCTCTTTGAAACTTGACAAAATAAAGAGTTCTCAGTTTTGTCTCTATGGTTTGTTTCCTCTTAAAGAAGCCCTAGGCACAGACTGTGGAAAGCACTTTCATTGAGATGGGTTGCCAAGCTTCTAAGAAATAACGAGTTTCCGAAATACCAGCAAATATTTTTTCACACAATCTTGTTGATACTTGGTGGTAATGATCAGTATACAAATCCCACTTGGCTCACCAAATTTTGGTCTTCTAGGTTGAAGCGTTCGTCTACAGTAGCAGTTTTTATATTTAGGTTTCTCTCTGTTCTCTCCTATATACATAGATGAATTTGGAACTCTAAATCCAACATGGTTTGTAGTAGCTCTTTGAAACTTGACAAAATAAAGGAGTTCTCAGATTTGTCTCTATGGTTTGTTTCCTCTTCAAGTAGCCCTAGGCACAGACTGTGGAAAAGCACTTTCATTGAGAGGGGTTGCCAAGCTTCTAAGAAATAACGCGTTTCCGAAATACCAGAAAATATTTTTTCACACAATCTTGTTGATACTTGGTGGTAATGATCAGTACACAAATCCCACTTGGCTTACCGAATTTTGTTCTTCTATGTTGAAGCGTTCGTCTACAGTAGCAGTTTTTATATTCAAGTTTCCCTCTGTTCTCTCCTATATAGAAAGATGAATTTGGAACTCTAAATCCAACATGGTTTGTAGTAGCTCTTTGAAACTTGACAAAATAAAGGAGTTCTCAGATTTTTCTCTATGGTTTGTTTCCTCTTCAAGTAGCCCTAGGCACAGACTCTGGAAAAGCACTTTCATTGAGAGGGGTTGCCAAGCTTCTAAGAAATAAAAAGTCTCCGAAATACCAGCGAATATTTTTTAACCCAATCTTGATGATACTTGTTGCTAATGATCAGTACACAAATCCCACTTGGCTCTCCAAATTTTGTTCTTCTAGGTTGAAGCGTTCGTCTACAGTAGCAGTTTTTATATTTAGGTTTCCCTCTGTTCTCTCCTATATAGAAAGATGAATTTGGAACTCTAAATCCAACATGGTTTGTAGTAGCTCTTTGAAACTTGACAAAATAAAGGAGTTCTCAGTTTTGTCGCTATGGTTTGTTTCCTCTTCAAGTAGCCCCAGGCACAGACTGTGGAAAAGCACTTTCATTGAGAGGGGTTCCCAAGCTTCTAAGAAATAACGAGTTTCGGAAATACCAGCAAATATTTTTTCACACAATCTTGTTGATACTTGGTGGTAATGATCAGTACACAAATCCCACTTGGCTCACCAAATTTTGTTCTTCTAGGTTGAAACGTTCGTCTACAGTAGCAGTTTTTATATTTAGGTTTCTCTCTGTTCTCTCCTATATAGATAGATGAATTTGGAACTCTAAATCCAACATGGTTTGTAGTAGCTCTTTGAAACTTGACAAAATAAAGGAGGTCTCAGATTTGTCTCTATGGTTTGTTTCCTCTTCAATTAGCCCTAGGCACAGACTGTGGAAAAGCACTTTCATTGAGAGGGTTTGCCAAGCTTCTAAGAAATAACGAGTTTCCGAAATACCAGCAAATATTTTTTCATCCAATCTTGATGATACTTGGTGGTAATGATCAGTACTCAAATCCCACTTTTCTCACCAAATTTTGTTCTTCTAGGTTGAAGCGTTCGTCTACAGTAGCAGTTTTTATATTTAGGTTTCCCTCTGTTCTCTCCTATATAGATAGATGAATTTGGAACTCTAAATCCAACATGGTTTGTAGTAGCTCTTTTAAACTTGACAAAATGAAGGAGTTCTCATATTTGTCTCTATGGTTTGTTTCCTCTTCAAGTAGCCCTAGGCACAGACTGTGGAAAAGCACTTTCATTGAGAGGGGTTGCCAAGCTTCTAAGAAATAACGAGTTTCCGAAATACCAGCAAATATTTTTTCACACAATCTTGATGATACTTGGTGTAATGATCAGTACACAAATCCCACTTGGCTCACCAAATTTTGTTCTTCTAGGTTGAAGCATTCGTCTACAGTAGCAGTTTTTATATATGGGTTTCACTCTGTTTTCTCATATATAGATAGATGAATTTGGAACTCTAAATCCAACATGGTTTGTAGTAGCTCTTTGAAACTTGACAAAATAAAGGAGTTCTCAGTTTTGTCTCTATGGATTGTTTGCTCTTCAAGTAGCCCTTGTCACAGACTGTGGAAAGTACTTTCATTGAGATGGGTTGCCAAGCTTCTAAGAAATAACGAGTTTCCGAAATACCAGCGAATATTTTTTCACCCAATCTTGATGATACTTGTTGCTAATGATCAGTACACATATCCCACTTGGCTCACCAAATTTTGTTCTTCTAGGTTGAAGCGTTCGTCTACAGTAGCAGTTTTTATATTTAGGGTTCCCTCTGTTCTCTCCTATATAGAAAGATGAATTTATAACTCTAAATCCAACATGGTTTGTAGTAGCTCTTTGAAACTTGACAAAATAAAGGACTTCTCAGTTTTGTCGCTATGGTTTGTTTCCTCTTCAAGTAGCCCCAGGCACAGACTGTGGAAAAGCACTTTCATTGAGAGGGGTTCCCAAGCTTATAAGAAATAACGAGTTACCGAAATACCAGCAAATATTTTTTCACCCAATCTTGATGATACTTGGTGGTAATGATCAGTACACAAATCCCACTTGGCTCACCAAATTTTGTTCTTCTAGGTTGAAGCGTTCGTCTACAGTAGCAGTTTTTATATATGGGTTTCACTCTGTTCTCTCATATATAGATAGATGAATTTGGAACTCTAAATCCAACATGGTTTGTAGTAGCTCTTTGAAACTTGACAAAATAAAGGAGTTCTCAGTTTTGTCTCTATGGATTGTTTCCTCTTCAAGTAGCCCTTGTCACAGACTGTGGAAAGTACTTTCATTGAGATGGGTTGCCAAGCTTCTAAGAAATAACGAGTTTCCGAAATACCAGCGAATATTTTTTCACCCAATCTTGATGACACTTGGTGGTAATGATCAGTACACAAATCCCACTTGGCTCACCAAATTTTCTTCTTCTAGGTTGAAGCATTCGTCTACAGTAGCAGTTTTTATATTTAGGTTTCCCTCTGTTCTCTCCTATATAGATGGATGAATTTTAACTCTAAATCCAACATGGTTTGTAGTAGCTCTTTGAAACTTGACAAAATAAAGGAGTTCTCAGTTTTGTCTCTATGGTTTGTTTGCTCTTCAAGTAGCCCTAGGCACAGACTGTGTAAAGCACTTTCATTGAGATGGGTTGCCAAGCTTCTAAGAAATAACGAGTTTCCGAAATACCAGCAAATATTTTTTCACACAATCTTGATGATACTTGGTGGTAATGATCAGTACACAAATCCCACTTGGCTCACCAAATTTTATTCTTCTAGGTTGAAGCGTTCGTCTACAGTAGCAGTTTTTACATTTAGGTTTCCCTCTGTTCTCTCCCATATAGATAGATGAATTTGGAACTCTAAATCCAACATGGTTTGTAGTAGCTCTTTGAAACTTGACAAAATAAAGGAGTTCTCAGTTTTGTCTCTATGGTTTGTTTCCTCTTCAAGTAGCCCTAGGCACAGACTGTGGAAAAGCACTTTCATTGAGAGGGGTTGCCAAGCTTCTAAGAAATAAGGAGTTTCCGAAATTCCAGCAAATATTTTTTCACCCAATCTTCATGATACTTGGTGGTAATGATCAGTACACAAATCCCACTTGGCTCACCAAATTTTGTTCTTCTAGGTTGAAGCGTTCGTCTACAGTAGCAGTTTTTATATTTAGGTTTCCCTCTGTTCTCTCCCATATAAATAGATGAATTTGGAACTCTAAATCCAACATGGTTTGTAGTAGCTCTTTGAAACTTGAAAAAATAAAGGAGTTCTCAGTTTTGTCTCTATGGATTGTTTCCTCTTCAAGTAGCCCTTGTCACAGACTGTGGAAAGTACTTTCATTGAGATGGGTTGCCAAGCTTCTAAGAAATAACGAGTTTACGAAATACCAGCGATATTTTTTCACCCAATATTGATGACACTTGTTGCTAATGATCAGTACACAAATCCCACTTGGCTCACCAAATTTTGTTCTTCTAGGTTGAAGCGTTCGTCTACATTAGCAGTTTTTATATTTAGGTTACCCTCTGTTCTCTCCTATATAGATAGATGAATTTGGAACTCTAAATCCAACATGGTTTGTAGTAGCTCTTTGAAACTTGACAAAATAAAGGAATTCTCAGTTTTGTCTCTATGGTTTGTTTCCTCTTAAAGTAGCCCTAGGCACAGACTGTGGAAAGCACTTTCATTGAGATGGGTTGGCAAGCTTCTAAGAAATAACGCCTTTCCGAAATACCAGCAAATATTTTTTCACACAATCTTGTTGATACTTGGTGGTAATGATCAGTACACAAATCCCACTTGGCTCACCAAATTTAGTGTTTCTAGGTTGAAGCATTCGTGTACAGTAGCAGTTTTTATATTTAGGTTTCCCACTGTTCTCTCCTATATAGATAGATGAATTTGGAACTCTAAATCCAACATGGTTTGTAGTAGCTCTTTGAAACTTGACAAAATGAAGGAGTTCTCAGATTTGTCTCTATGGTTTGTTTCCTCTTCAAGTAGCCCTAGGCACAGACTGTGGAAAAGCACTTTCATTGAGAGGGGTTGCCAAGCTTCTAAGAAATAACTAGTTTCCGAAATACCAGCAAATATTTTTTCACCCAATCTTGATGATACTTGGTGGTAATGATGAGTACACAAATCCCACTTGGCTCACCAAATTTTGTTCTTCTAGGTTGAAGCGTTCGTCTACAGTAGCAGTTTTTATTTTTAGGTTTCCCTCTGTTCTCTCCTATATAGATAGATGAATTTGGAACTCTAAATCCAACATGGTTTGTAGTAGCTCTTTGAAACTTGACAAAATAAAGGAGTTCTCAGTTTTGTCTCTAAGGTTTGTTTCCTCTTCAAGTAGCCCTAGGCACAGACTGTGGAAAGCACTTTCATTGAGATGGGTTGCCAAGCTTCTAAGAAATAACGAGTTTCCGAAATATCCCAAATATTTTTTCACACAATCTTGATGATACTTGGTGGTAATGATCAGTACACAAATCCCACTTGGCTCACCAAATTTGTTCTTCTAGGTTGAAGCGTTCGTCTACAGTAGCAGTTTTTATATTTAGGTTTCCCTCTGTTCTCTTCCATATAAATAGATAAATTTGGAACTCTAAATCCAACATGGTTTGTAGTAGCTCTTTGAAACTTGACAAAATAAAGGAGTTCTCAGTTTTGTCGCTATGGTTTGTTTCCTCTTCAAGTAGCCCCAGGCACAGACTGTGGAAAAGCACTTTCATTGAGAGGGGTTCCCAAGCTTCTAAGAAATAACGAGTTTCCGAAATACCAGCAAATATTTTTTCACCCAATATGGATGATACTTGTTGCTAATGATCAGTACACAAATCCCACTTGGCTCACCAAATTTAGTTCTTCTATGTTGAAGCGTTCGTGTACAGTAGCAGTTTTTATATTTAGGTTTCCCTCTGTTCTCTCCTATATAGATAGATGAATTTGGAACTCTAAATCCAACATGGTTTGTAGTAGCTCTTTGAAACTTGACAAAATAAAGGAATTCTCAGTTTTTTCTCTATGGTTTGTTTCCTCTAAAGTAGCCCTAGGCACAGACTGTGGAAAGCACTTTCATTGAGATGGGTTGCCAAGCTTCTAAGAAATAACGAGTTTCCGAAATACCAGCAAATACTTTTTGACACAATCTTGTTGATACTTGGTGGTAATGATCACTATACAAATCCCACTTGGCTCACCAAATTTTTGTCTTCTAGGTTGAAGCGTTCGTCTACAGTAGCAGTTTTTATATTTAGGTTTCTCTCTGTTCTCTCCTATATAGATAGATGAATATGAAACTCTAAATCCAACATGGTTTGTAGTAGCTCTTTGAAACTTGACAAAATAAAGGAGTTCTCAGATTTTTCTCTATGGTTTGTTTCCTCTTCAAGTAGCCGTAGGCACAGACTGTGGAAAAGCACTTTCATTGAGAGGGGTTCCCTAGCTTCTAAGAAATAACGAGTTTCCGAAATACCAGCAAATATTTTTTCACCCAATTTTGATGATACTTGGTGGTCATGATCAGTACACAAATCTCACTTGGCTCACCAAATTTTGTTCTTCTAGGTTGAAGCGTTCGTCTACAGTAGCAGTTTTTATATTTAGGTTTCACTCTGTTCTCTCATATATAGATAGATGAATTTGGAACTCTAAATCCAACATGGTTTGTAGTAGATCTTTGAAACTTGACAAAATAAAGGAATTCTCAGTTTTGTCACTATGGTTTGTTTCCTCTTAAAGTAGCCCTAGGCACAGACTGTGGAAAGCACTTTCATTGAGATGGGTTGCCAAGCTTCTAAGAAATAACGAGTTTCCGAAATACCAGCAAATATTTTTTGACACAATCTTGTTGATACTTGGTGGTAATGATCACTATACAAATCCCACTTGGCTCACCAAATTTTTGCCTTCTAGGTGGAAGCGTTTGTCTACAGTAGCAGTTTTTATATTTAGGTTTCTCTCTGTTCTCTCCTATATAGATAGATGAATTTCAAACTCTAAATCCAACATGGTTTGTAGTAGCTCTTTGAAACTTGACAAAATAAAGGAGTTCTCAGATTTTTCTCTATGGTTTGTTTCCTCTTCAAGTAGCCGTAGGCACAGACTGTGGAAAAGCACTTTCATTGAGAGGGGTTCCCAAGCTTCTAAGAAATAACGAGTTTCCGAAATACCAGCAAATATTTTTTCTCCCAATTTTGATGATACTTGGTGGTCATGATCAGTACACAAATCCCACTTGGCTCACCAAATTTTGTTCTTCTAGGTTGAAGCGTTCGTCTTCAGTAGCAGTTTTTATATTTAGGTTTCACTCTGTTCTCTCATATATAGATAGATGAATTTGGAAGTCTAAATCCAACATGGTTTGTAGTAGCTCTTTGAAACTTGACAAAATAAAGGATTTCTCAGTTTTGTCTCTATGGATTGTTTCCTCTTCAAGTAGCCGTAGGCACAGACTGTGTAAAGCACTTTCATTGAGATGGGTTGGGAAGCTTCTAAGAAATAACGCGTTTCCGAAATACCAGCAAATATTTTCTCACACAATCTTGTTGATAATTGGTGGTAATGATCAGTACACAAATCCCACTTGGCTCACCAAATTTAGTTCTTCTATGTTGAAGGGTTCGTGTACAGTAGCAGTTTTTATATTTAGGTTTCCCTCTGTTCTCTCCTATATAGATAGATGAATTTGGAACTCTAAATCCAACATGGTTTGTAGTAGCTCTTTGAAACTTGACAAAATGAAGGAGTTCTCAGATTTGTCTCTATGGTTTGTTTCCTCTTCAAGTAGCCCTAGGCACAGACTGTGGAAAGCACTTTCATTGAGAGGGGTTGCCAAGCTTCAAAGAAATAACGAGTTTCCGAAATACCAGCAAATATTTTTTCACCCAATCTTGATGATACTTGGTGGTAATTATCAGTACACAAATCCTACTTAGCTCACCAAATTTTGTTCTTCTAGGTTGAAGCATTCGTCTACAGTAGCAGTTTTTATATTTAGGTTTCCCTCTTTCTCTCCCATATAGATAGATAAATTTGGAACTCTAAATCCAACATGGTTTGTAGTAGCTCTTTGAAACTTGACAAAATAAAGGAGTTCTCAGTTTTGTCTCAATGGTTTGTTTCCTCTTCAAGTAGCCCTAGGCACAGACTGTGGAAAAGCACTTTCATTGAGAGTGGTTGCCAAGCTTCTAAGAAATTACGAGTTTCCGAAATACCAGCAAATATTTTTTCACCCAATCTTGATGATACTTGGTGCTAATGATCAGTACACAAATCCCACTTGGCTCACCAAATTTTGTTCTTCTAGGTTGAAGCGTTCGTCTACAGTAGCAGTTTTTATATTTAGGTTTCCCTCTGTTCTCTCCTATATAGAAAGATGAATTTGGAACTCTAAATCCAACATGGTTTGTAGTAGCTCTTTGAAACTTGACAAAATTAAGGAGGTCTCAGATTTGTCTCTATGGTTTGTTTCCTCTTCAAGTATCCCTAGGCACAGACTGTGGAAAAGCACTTTCATTGAGAGGGGTTGCCAAGCTTCTAAGAAATAACGAGTTTCCGAAATACCAGCAAATATTTTTTCACCCAATCTTGATGATACTTGGTGGTAATGATCAGTACACAAATCCCACTTGGCTTACCAAATTTTGTTCTTCTAGGTTGAAGCGTTCGTCTACAGTAGCAGTTTTTATATTTAGGTTTCCCTCTGTTCTCTCATATATAGATAGATAAATTTGGAACTCTAAATCCAGCATGGTTTGTAGTAGCTCTTTGAAACTTGAGAAAATAAAGGAGTTCTCAGATTTGTCTCTATGGTTTGTTTCCTTTTCAAGTAGCCCTAGGCACAGACTGTGGAAAAGCACTTTCATTGAGAGGGGTTGCCAAGCTTCTAAAAATAACGAGTTTCCGAAAGAGCAGCAAATATTTTTTCATCCAATCTTGATGATACTTGGTGGTAATGATCAGTACAGAAATCCCACTTGGCTCACCAAATTTTGTTCTTCTAGGTTGAAGCGTTCGTCTACAGTAGCAGTTTTTATATTTAGGTTTCCCTCTGTTCTCTCTTATATAGATAGATGAATTTGGAACTCTAAATCCAACATGGTTTGTAGTAGCTCTTTGAAACTTGACAAAATAAAGGAGTTCTCAGTTTTGGCTCTATGGTTTGTTTAGTCTTAAAGTAGGCCTAGGCACAGTCTGGGGAAAGCACTTTCACTGAGATGGGTTGCCAAGCTTCTAAGAATTAAGGAGTTTCCGTATTACCAGCAAATATTTTTTCACACGATCTTGTTGATACTTGGTGGTAATGATCAGTACACAAATCCCACTTGGCTCATCAAATTTTGGTCTTCTATGTTGAAGCGTTCGTCTACAGTAGCAGTTTTTATATTTAGGTTTCTCTCTGTTCTCTCCTATATAGATAGATTAATTTGGAACTCTAAATCCAACATGGTTTGTAGTAGCTTTTTGAAACTTGACAAACTGAAGGAGTTCTCAGATTTGTCTCTATGGTTTGTTTCCTCTTCAAGTAGCCCTAGGCACAGACTGTGGAAAAGCACTTTCATTGAGAGGGGTTGCCAAGCTTCTAAGAAATAACGAGTTTCGAAATACCAGCAAATATTTTTTCACACAATTTTGATGATACTTGGTGGTAATGATCAGTACACAAATCCCACTTGGCTCACCAAATTTTGTTCGTTTAGGTTAAAGCGTTCATCTACAGTAGCAGTTTTTATATTTAGGTTTCCCTCTGTTCTCTCCTATATAGAAAGATGAATTTATAACTCTAAATCCAACATGGTTTGTAGTAGCTCTTTGAAACTTGACAAAACAAAGGAGGTCTCAGATTTGTCTCTATGGTTTGTTTCCTCTTCAAGTAGCCCTAGGCACAGACTTTGGAAAAGCACTTTCAATGAGAGGGGTTGCCAAGCTTCTAAGAAATAACGAGTTTCGAAATACCAGCAAATATTTTTCCACCCAAATTTGATGATTCTTGGTGGTAATGATCAGTACACAAATCCCACTTGGCTCACGAAATTTTGTTCTTCTAGTTTGAAGCTTTCGTCTACAGTAGCAGTTTTTATATTTAGGTTTCCCTTAGTTCTCTCATATATAGATAGATATATTTGGAACTCTAAATACAACATGTTTTGTAGTAGCTCTTTGAAACTTGAGAAAATAAAGGAGTTCTCAGATTTGCCTCTATGGTTTGTTTCCTCTTAAAGTAGCCCTAGGCACAGACTGTGGAATAGCACTTTCATTGAGAGGGGTTGCCAAGCTTCTAAGACATAACGAGTTTCCGAAATACCAGCAAATATTTTTTCACCCAATCTTGATGATACTTGGTGGTAATGATCAGTACACAAATCCCACTTGGCTTACCAAATTTTGTTCTTCTAGGTTGAAGCGTTCGTCTACAGTAGCAGTTTTTATATTTAAGTTTCCCTCGGTTCTCTCCTATATGGATAGATGAATTTGGAACTCTAAATCCAACATGGTTTGTAGTAGCTCTTTGAAACTTGACAAAATAAAGGAGTTCTCAGTTTTGTCTCTATGGTTTGTTTCCTCTTCATGTAGCCCTAGGCACAGACTGTGGGAAAGCACTTTCATTGAGAGGGGTTGCCAAGCTTCTAAGAAATAACGAGTTTCGAAATAACAGCAAATATTTTTTCACCCAAATTTGATGATTCTTGGTGGTAATGATCAGTACACAAATCCCACTTGGCTCACGAAATTTTGTTCTTCTAGGTTGAAGCGTTCGTCTACAGTAGATGTTTTTATATTTAAGTTTCCCTCGGTTCTCTCCTATATAGATAGATGAATTTGGAACTCTAAATCCAACATGGTTTGTAGTAGCTCTTTGAAACTTGACAAAATAAAGGAGTTCTCTGATTTTTCTCTATGGTTTGTTTCCTCTTCAAGTAGCCCTACGCACAGACTTTGGAAAAGCACTTTCATTGAGAGGGGTTGCCAAGCTTCTAAGAAATAACGAGTTTCCGAAATACCAGCAAATATTTTTCCACCCAATCTTGATGATACTTGGAGCTAATGATCAGTACACAAAACCCACTTGGCTCACCAATTTTGTTCTTCTTGGTTGAAGCGTTCGTCTACAGTAGCAGTTTTTATATTTAGGTTTCCCTCTGTTCTCTCCTATATAGAAAGATGAATTTGGAACTCTAAATCCAACATGGTTTGTAGTAGCTCTTTGAAACTTGACAAAATAAAGGAGTTCTCAGTTTTGTCTCTATGGTTTGTTTCCTCTTCAAGTAGCCCTAGGCAGAGACTGTGGAAAGCACTTTCATTGAGATGGGTTGCCAAGCTTCTAAGAAATAACGAGTTTCCGAAATACCAGCAAATATTTTTTCACACAAACTTGTTGATACTTGGTGGTAATGATCAGTACACAAATCCCACTTGGCTCACCAAATTTTGTTCTTCTAGGTTGAAGCGTTCGTCTACAGTAGCAGTTTTTATATTTAGGTTTCTCTCTGTTCTCTCCTATATAGATAGATGAATTTTCAACTCTAAATCCAACATGGTTTGTAGTAGCTCTTTGAAACTTGACAAAATAAAGGAGTTCTCTGATTTTTCTCTATGGTTTGTTTCCTCTTCAAGTAGCCCTAGGCACAGACTTTGGAAAAGCACTTTCATTGAGAGGGGTTGCCAAGCTTCTAAGAAATAACGAGTTTCCGAAATACCAGCAAATATTTTTTCACCCAATCTTGATGATACTTGGAGCTAATGATCAGTACACAAATCCCACTTGGATCACCAAATTTTGTTCTTCTTGGTTGAAGCGTTCGTCTACAGTAGCAGTTTTTATATTTAGGTTTCCCTCTGTTCTCTCCTATATAGAAAGATGAATTTGGAACTCTAAATCCAACATGGTTTGTAGTAGCTCTTTGAAACTTGACAAAATAAAGGAGTTCTCAGTTTTGTCTCTATGGTTTGTTTCCTCTTCAAGTAGCCCTAGGCACAGACTGTGGAAAGCACTTTCATTGAGATGGGTTGCCAAGCTTCTAAGAAATTACGAGTTTCCGAAATACCAGCAAATATTATTTCACACAATCTTGTTGATACTTGGTGGTAATGATCAGTATACAAATCCCACTTGGCTCACCAAATTTTGTTCTTCTAGGTTGAAGCGTTCGTCTACAGTAGCAGTTTTTATATTTAGGTTTCTCTCTGTTCTCTCCTATATAGATAGATGAATTTGGAACTCTAAATCCAACATGGTTTGTAGTAGCTCTTTGAAACTTGACAAAATAAAGGAGGTCTCAGATTTGTCTCTATGGTTTGTTTCCTCTTCAAGTAGCCGTAGGCACAGACTGTGGGAAAGCACTTTCATTGAGAGGGGTTGCCAAGCTTCTAAGAAATAACGAGTTTCGAAATACCAGCAAATATTTTTCACCCAAATTTGATGATTCTTGGTGGTAATGATCAGTACACAAATCCCACTTGGCTCACGAAATTTTGTTCTTCTAGTTTGAAGCTTTCGTCTACTGTAGCAGTTTATATATTTAGGTTTCCCTTTGTTCTCTCATATATAGATAGATGAATTTGGAACTCTAAATCCAACATGTTTTGTAATAGCTCTTTGAAACTTGACAAAATAAAGGAGTTCTCAGATTTGCCTCTATGGTTTGTTTCCTCTTCAAGTAGCCGTAGGCACAGACTGTGGGAAAGCACTTTCATTGAGAGGGGTTGCCAAGCTTCTAAGAAATAACGAGTTTCGAAATACCAGCAAATATTTTTTCACCCAAATTTGATGATTCTTCGTGGTAATGATCAGTTCACAAATCCCACTTGGCTCACGAAATTCTGTTCTTCTAGGTTGAAGCGTTCGTCTACAGTAGCAGTTTTTATATTTAAGTTTCCCTCGGTTCTCTCCTATATAGATAGATGAATTTGGAACTCTAAATCCAACATGGTTTGTAGTAGCTCTTTGAAACTTGACAAAATAAAGGAGTTCTCAGATTTTTCTCTATGGTTTGTTTCCTCTTCAAGTAGCCCTAGGCACAGACTTTGGAAAAGCACTTTCATTGAGAGGGGTTGCCAAGCTTCTAAGAAATAACGAGTTTCCGAAATACCAGCAAATATTTTTTCACCCAATCTTGATGATACTTTGAGCTAATGATCAGTACACAAATCCCACTTGGCTCACCAAATTTTGTTCTTCTAGGTTGAAGCGTTCGTCTACAGTAGCAGTTTTTATATTTAGGTTTCCCTCTGTTCTCTCCTATATAGAATGATGAATTTGGAACTCTAAATCCAACATGGTTTGTAGTAGCTCTTTGAAACTTGACAAAATAAAGGAGTTCTCAGTTTTGTCTCTATGGTTTGTTTCCTCTTCTAGTAGCCCTAGGCACAGACTGTGGAAAGCACTTTCATTGAGATGGGTTGCCAAGCTTCTAAGAAATAACAAGTTTCCGAAATACCTGCAAATATTTTTTCACACAATCTTGTTGATACTTGGTGATAATGATCAGTACACAAATCCCACTTGGCTCACCAGATTTTGTTCTTCTAGGTTGAAGCGTTCGTCTACAGTAGCAGTTTTTATATTTAGGTTTCTCTCTGTTCTCTCCTATATAGATAGATGAATTTGGAACTCTAAATTTAACAGGGTTTGCAGTAGCTCTTTGAAACTTGACAAAATAAAGGAGGTCTCAGATTTGTCTCTATGGTTTGTTTCCTCTTCAAGTAGCCCTAGGCACAGACTGTGGAAAAGCACTTTAATTGAGAGGGGTTGCCAAGCTTCTAAGAAATAACGAGTTTCGAAATACCAGCAAATATTTTTTACCCAAATTTGATGATTCTTGGTGGTAATGATCAGTACACAAATCCCACTTGGCTCACGAAATTTTGTTCTTCTAATTTGAAGCTTTCGTCTACAGTAGCAGTTTTTATATTTAGGTTTCCCTTTGTTCTCTCATATATAGATAGATGAATTTGGAACTCTAAATCCAACATGTTTTGTAATAGCTCTTTGAAACTTGACAAAATAAAGGAGTTCTCAGATTTGCCTCTATGGTTTGTTTCCTCTTCAAGTAGCCGTAGGCACAGACTGTGGGAAAGCACTTTCATTGAGAGGGGTTGCCAAGCTTCTAAGAAATAACGAGTTTCGAAATACCAGCAAATATTTTTTCACCCAAATTTGATGATTCTTCGTGGTAATGATCAGTACACAAATCCCACTTGGCTCACGAAATTTTGTTCTTCTAGGTTGAAGCGTTCATCTACAGTAGCAGTTTTTATATTTAAGTTTCCCTCGGTTCTCTCCTATATAGATAGATGAATTTGGAACTCTAAATCCAACATGGTTTGTAGTAGCTCTTTGAAACTTGACAAAATAAAGGAGTTCTCAGATTTTTCTCTATGGTTTGTTTCCTCTTCAAGTAGCCCTAGGCACAGACTGTGGAAAGCACTTTCATTGAGATGGGTTGCCAAGCTTCTAAGAAATTACGAGTTTCCGAAATACCAGCAAATATTATTTCACACAATCTTGTTGATACTTGGTGGTAATGATCAGTATACAAATCCCACTTGGCTCACCAAATTTTGTTCTTCTAGGTTGAAGCGTTCGTCTACAGTAGCAGTTTTTATATTTAGGTTTCTCTCTGTTCTCTCCTATATAGATAGATGAATTTGGAACTCTAAATCCAACATGGTTTGTAGTAGCTCTTTGAAACTTGACAAAATAAAGGAGGTCTCAGATTTGTCTCTATGGTTTGTTTCCTCTTCAAGTAGCCCTAGGCACAGACTTTGGGAAAGCACTTTCATTGAGAGGGGTTGCCAAGCTTCTAAGAAATAACGAGTTTCTGAAATACCAGCAAATATTTTTTCACCCAATCTTGATGATACTTTGAGCTAATGATCAGTACACAAATCCCACTTGGATCACCAAATTTTGTTCTTCTTGGTTGAAGCGTTCGTCTACAGTAGCAGTTTTTATATTTAGGTTTCTCTCTGTTCTCTCCTATATAGATAGATGAATTTTCAACTCTAAATCCAACATGGTTTGTAGTAGCTCTTTGAAAATTGACAAAATAAAGGAGTTCTCTGATTTTTCTCTATGGTTTGTTTCCTCTTCAAGTAGCCCTAGGCACAGACTTTGGAAAAGCACTTTCATTGAGAGGGGTTGCCAAGCTTCTAAGAAATAACGAGTTTCCGAAATACCAGCAAATATTTTTTCACCCAATCTTGATGATACTTGGAGCTAATGATCAGTACACAAATCCCACTTGGATCACCAAATTTTGTTCTTCTTGGTTGAAGCGTTCGTCTACAGTAGCAGTTTTTATATTTAGGTTTCCCTCTGTTCTCTCCTATATAGAAAGATGAATTTGGAACTCTAAATCCAACATGGTTTGTAGTAGCTCTTTGAAACTTGACAAAATAAAGGAGTTCTCAGTTTTGTCTCTATGGTTTGTTTCCTCATCACGTAGCCCTAGGCACAGACTGTGGAAAGCACTTTCATTGAGATGGGTTGCCAAGCTTCTAAGAAATAACGAGTTTCCGAAATACCAGCAAATATTTTTTCACCCAATCTTGATGATACTTGGTGGTAATGATCAGTACACAAATCCCACTTGGCTTACCAAATTTTGTTCTTCTAGGTTGAAGCGTTCGTCTACAGTAGCAGTTTTTATATTTAGGTTTCCCTCTGTTCTCTCATATATAGATAGATAAATTTGGAACTCTAAATCCAGCATGGTTTGTAGTAGCTCTTTGAAACTTGAGAAAATAAAGGAGTTCTCAGATTTGTCTCTATGGTTTGTTTCCTTTTCAAGTAGCCCTAGGCACAGACTGTGGAAAAGCACTTTCATTGAGAGGGGTTGCCAAGCTTCTAAAAATAACGAGTTTCCGAAAGAGCAGCAAATATTTTTTCATCCAATCTTGATGATACTTGGTGGTAATGATCAGTACAGAAATCCCACTTGGCTCACCAAATTTTGTTCTTCTAGGTTGAAGCGTTCGTCTACAGTAGCAGTTTTTATATTTAGGTTTCCCTCTGTTCTCTCTTATATAGATAGATGAATTTGGAACTCTAAATCCAACATGGTTTGTAGTAGCTCTTTGAAACTTGACAAAATAAAGGAGTTCTCAGTTTTGGCTCTATGGTTTGTTTAGTCTTAAAGTAGGCCTAGGCACAGTCTGGGGAAAGCACTTTCACTGAGATGGGTTGCCAAGCTTCTAAGAATTAAGGAGTTTCCGTATTACCAGCAAATATTTTTTCACACGATCTTGTTGATACTTGGTGGTAATGATCAGTACACAAATCCCACTTGGCTCATCAAATTTTGGTCTTCTATGTTGAAGCGTTCGTCTACAGTAGCAGTTTTTATATTTAGGTTTCTCTCTGTTCTCTCCTACATAGATAGATGAATTTGGAACTCTAAATCCAACATGGTTTGTAGTAGCTTTTTGAAACTTGACAAACTGAAGGAGTTCTCAGATTTGTCTCTATGGTTTGTTTCCTCTTCAAGTAGCCCTAGGCACAGACTGTGGAAAAGCACTTTCATTGAGAGGGGTTGCCAAGCTTCTAAGAAATAACGAGTTTCGAAATACCAGCAAATATTTTTTCACACAATTTTGATGATACTTGGTGGTAATGATCAGTACACAAATCCCACTTGGCTCACCAAATTTTGTTCGTTTAGGTTAAAGCGTTCATCTACAGTAGCAGTTTTTATATTTAGGTTTCCCTCTGTTCTCTCCTATATAGAAAGATGAATTTATAACTCTAAATCCAACATGGTTTGTAGTAGCTCTTTGAAACTTGACAAAACAAAGGAGGTCTCAGATTTGTCTCTATGGTTTGTTTCCTCTTCAAGTAGCCCTAGGCACAGACTTTGGAAAAGCACTTTCAATGAGAGGGGTTGCCAATCTTCTAAGAAATAACGAGTTTCGAAATACCAGCAAATATTTTTCCACCCAAATTTGATGATTCTTGGTGGTAATGATCAGTACACAAATCCCACTTGGATCACCAAATTTTGTTCTTCTAGTTTGAAGCTTTCGTCTACAGTAGCAGTTTTTATATTTAGGTTTCCCTTAGTTCTCTCATATATAGATAGATATATTTGGAACTCTAAATACAACATGTTTTGTAGTAGCTCTTTGAAACTTGAGAAAATAAAGGAGTTCTCAGATTTGCCTCTATGGTTTGTTTCCTCTTAAAGTAGCCCTAGGCACAGACTGTGGAATAGCACTTTCATTGAGAGGGGTTGCCAAGCTTCTAAGACATAACGAGTATCCGAAATACCAGCAAATATTTTTTCACCCAATCTTGATGATACTTGGTGGTAATGATCAGTACACAAATCCCACTTGGCTTACCAAATTTTGTTCTTCTAGGTTGAAGCGTTCGTCTACAGTAGCAGTTTTTATATTTAAGTTTCCCTCGGTTCTCTCCTATATGGATAGATGAATTTGGAACTCTAAATCCAACATGGTTTGTAGTAGCTCTTTGAAACTTGACAAAATAAAGGAGTTCTCAGTTTTGTCTCTATGGTTTGTTTCCTCTTCATGTAGCCCTAGGCACAGACTGTGGGAAAGCACTTTCATTGAGAGGGGTTGCCAAGCTTCTAAGAAATAACGAGTTTCGAAATACCAGCAAATATTTTTTCACCCAAATTTGATGATTCTTGGTGGTAATGATCAGTACACAAATCCCACTTGGCTCACGAAATTTTGTTCTTCTAGGTTGAAGCGTTCTTCTACAGTAGATGTTTTTATATTTAAGTTTCCCTCGGTTCTCTCCTATATAGATAGATGAATTTGGAACTCTAAATCCAACATGGTTTGTAGTAGCTCTTTGAAACTTGACAAAATAAAGGAGTTCTCTGATTTTTCTCTATGGTTTGTTTCCTCTTCAAGTAGCCCTACGCACAGACTTTGGAAAAGCACTTTCATTGAGAGGGGTTGCCAAGCTTCTAAGAAATAACGAGTTTCCGAAATACCAGCAAATATTTTTCCACCCAATCTTGATGATACTTGGAGCTAATGATCAGTACACAAAACCCACTTGGCTCACTAATTTTGTTCTTCTTGGTTGAAGCGTTCGTCTACAGTAGCAGTTTTTATATTTAGGTTTCCCTCTGTTCTCTCCTATATAGAAAGATGAATTTGGAACTCTAAATCCAACATGGTTTGTAGTAGCTCTTTGAAACTTGACAAAATAAAGGAGTTCTCAGTTTTGTCTCTATGGTTTGTTTCCTCTTCAAGTAGCCCTAGGCAGAGACTGTGGAAAGCACTTTCATTGAGATGGGTTGCCAAGCTTCTAAGAAATAACGAGTTTCCGAAATACCAGCAAATATTTTTTCACACAATCTTGTTGATACTTGGTGGTAATGATCAGTACTCAAATCCCACTTGGCTCACCAATTTTGTTCTTCTAGGTTGAAGCGTTCGTCTACAGTAGCAGTTTTTATATTTAGGTTTCTCTCTGTTCTCTCCTATATAGATAGATGAATTTTCAACTCTAAATCCAACATGGTTTGTAGTAGCTCTTTGAAACTTGACAAAATAAAGGAGTTCTCTGATTTTTCTCTATGGTTTGTTTCCTCTTCAAGTAGCCCTAGGCACAGACTTTGGAAAAGCACTTTCATTGAGAGGGGTTGCCAAGCTTCTAAGAAATAACGAGTTTCCGAAATACCAGCAAATATTTTTTCACCCAATCTTGATGATACTTGGAGCTAATGATCAGTACACAAATCCCACTTGGATCACCAAATTTTGTTCTTCTTGGTTGAAGCGTTCGTCTACAGTAGCAGTTTTTATATTTAGGTTTCCCTCTGTTCTCTCCTATATAGAAAGATGAATTTGGAACTCTAAATCCAACATGGTTTGTAGTAGCTCTTTGAAACTTGACAAAATAAAGGAGTTCTCAGTTTTGTCTCTATGGTTTGTTTCCTCTTCAAGTAGCCCTAGGCACAGACTGTGGAAAGCACTTTCATTGAGATGGGTTGCCAAGCTTCTAAGAAATTACGAGTTTCCGAAATACCAGCAAATATTATTTCACACAATCTTGTTGATACTTGGTGGTAATGATCAGTATACAAATCCCACTTGGCTCACCAAATTTTGTTCTTCTAGGTTGAAGCGTTCGTCTACAGTAGCAGTTTTTATATTTAGGTTTCTCTCTGTTCTCTCCTATATAGATAGATGAATTTGGAACTCTAAATCCAACATGGTTTGTAGTAGCTCTTTGAAACTTGACAAAATAAAGGAGGTCTCAGATTTGTCTCTATGGTTTGTTTCCTCTTCAAGTAGCCGTAGGCACAGACTGTGGGAAAGCACTTTCATTGAGAGGGGTTGCCAAGCTTCTAAGAAATAACGAGTTTCGAAATACCAGCAAATATTTTTCACCCAAATTTGATGATTCTTGGTGGTAATGATCAGTACACAAATCCCACTTGGCTCACGAAATTTTGTTCTTCTAGTTTGAAGCTTTCGTCTACAGTAGCAGTTTATATATTTAGGTTTCCCTTTGTTCTCTCATATATAGATAGATGAATTTGGAACTCTAAATCCAACATGTTTTGTAATAGCTCTTTGAAACTTGACAAAATAAAGGAGTTCTCAGATTTGCCTCTATGGTTTGTTTAATCTTCAAGTAGCCGTAGGCACAGACTGTGGGAAAGCACTTTCATTGAGAGGGGTTGCCAAGCTTCTAAGAAATAACGAGTTTCGAAATACCAGCAAATATTTTTTCACCCAAATTTGATGATTCTTCGTGGTAATGATCAGTACACAAATCCCACTTGGCTCACGAAATTTTGTTCTTCTAGGTTGAAGCGTTCGTCTACAGTAGCAGTTTTTATATTTAAGTTTCCCTCGGTTCTCTCCTATATAGATAGATGAATTTGGAACTCTAAATCCAACATGGTTTGTAGTAGCTCTTTGAAACTTGACAAAATAAAGGAGTTCTCAGATTTTTCTCTATGGTTTGTTTCCTCTTCAAGTAGCCCTAGGCACAGACTTTGGAAAAGCACTTTCATTGAGAGGGGTTGCTAAGCTTCTAAGAAATAACGAGTTTCCGAAATACCAGCAAATATTTTTTCACCCAATCTTGATGATACTTTGAGCTAATGATCAGTACACAAATCCCACTTGGCTCACCAAATTTTGTTCTTCTAGGTTGAAGCGTTCGTCTACAGTAGCAGTTTTTATATTTAGGTTTCCCTCTGTTCTTTCCTATATAGAATGATGAATTTGGAACTCTAAATCCAACATGGTTTGTAGTAGCTCTTTGAAACTTGACAAAATAAAGGAGTTCTCAGTTTTGTCTCTATGGTTTGTTTCCTCTTCTAGTAGCCCTAGGCACAGACTGTGGAAAGCACTTTCATTGAGATGGGTTGCCAAGCTTCTAAGAAATAACAAGTTTCCGAAATACCTGCAAATATTTTTTCACACAATCTTGTTGATACTTGGTGATAATGATCAGTACACAAATCCCACTTGGCTCACCAGATTTTGTTCTTCTAGGTTGAAGCGTTCGTCTACAGTAGCAGTTTTTATATTTAGGTTTCTCTCTGTTCTCTCCTGTATAGATAGATGAATTTGGAACTCTAAATCCAACGGGGTTTGCAGTAGCTCTTTGAAACTTGACAAAATAAAGGAGGTCTCAGATTTGTCTCTATGGTTTGTTTCCTCTTCAAGTAGCCCTAGGCACAGACTGTGGAAAAGCACTTTAATTGAGAGGGGTTGCCAAGCTTCTAAGAAATAACGAGTTTCGAAATACCAGCAAATATTTTTTACCCAAATTTGATGATTCTTGGTGGTAATGATCAGTACACAAATCCCACTTGGCTCACGAAATTTTGTTCTTCTAATTTGAAGCTTTCGTCTACAGTAGCAGTTTTTATATTTAGGTTTCCCTTTGTTATCTCATATATAGATAGATGAATTTGGAACTCTAAATCCAACATGTTTTGTAATAGCTCTTTGAAACTTGACAAAATAAAGGAGTTCTCAGATTTGCCTCTATGGTTTGTTTCCTCTTCAAGTAGCCGTAGGCACAGACTGTGGGAAAGCACTTTCATTGAGAGGGGTTGCCAAGCTTCTAAGAAATAACGAGTTTCGAAATACCAGCAAATATTTTTTCACCCAAATTTGATGATTCTTCGTGGTAATGATCAGTACACAAATCCCACTTGGCTCACGAAATTTTGTTCTTCTAGGTTGAAGCGTTCGTCTACAGTAGCAGTTTTTATATTTAAGTTTCCCTCGGTTCTCTCCTATATAGATAGATGAATTTGGAACTCTAAATCCAACATGGTTTGTAGTAGCTCTTTGAAACTTGACAAAATAAAGGAGTTCTCAGATTTTTCTCTATGGTTTGTTTCCTCTTCAAGTAGCCCTAGGCACAGACTTTGGAAAAGCACTTTCATTGAGAGGGGTTGCCAAGCTTCTAAGAAATAACGAGTTTCCGAAATACCAGCAAATATTTTTTCACCCAATCTTGATGTTACTTGGAACTAATGATCAGTACACAAAACCCACTTGGCTCACGAAATTTTGTTCTTCTAGGTTGAAGCGTTCGTCTACAGTAGATGTTTTTATATTTAAGTTTCCCTCGGTTCTCTCCTATATAGATAGATGAATTTGGAACTCTAAATCCAACATGGTTTGTAGTAGCTCTTTGAAACTTGACAAAATAAAGGAGTTCTCTGATTTTTCTCTATGGTTTGTTTCCTCTTCAAGTAGCCCTACGCACAGACTTTGGAAAAGCACTTTCATTGAGAGGGGTTGCCAAGCTTCTAAGAAATAACGAGTTTCCGAAATACCAGCAAATATTTTTCCACCCAATCTTGATGATACTTGGAGCTAATGATCAGTACACAAAACCCACTTGGCTCACCAATTTTGTTCTTCTTGGTTGAAGCGTTCGTCTACAGTAGCAGTTTTTATATTTAGGTTTCCCTCTGTTCTCTCCTATATAGAAAGATGAATTTGGAACTCTAAATCCAACATGGTTTGTAGTAGCTCTTTGAAACTTGACAAAATAAAGGAGTTCTCAGTTTTGTCTCTATGGTTTGTTTCCTCTTCAAGTAGCCCTAGGCACAGACTGTGGAAAGCACTTTCATTGAGATGGGTTGCCAAGCTTCTAAGAAATTACGAGTTTCCGAAATACCAGCAAATATTATTTCACACAATCTTGTTGATACTTGGTGGTAATGATCAGTATACAAATCCCACTTGGCTCACCAAATTTTGTTCTTCTAGGTTGAAGCGTTCGTCTACAGTAGCAGTTTTTATATTTAGGTTTCTCTCTGTTCTCTCCTATATAGATAGATGAATTTGGAACTCTAAATCCAACATGGTTTGTAGTAGCTCTTTGAAACTTGACAAAATAAAGGAGGTCTCAGATTTGTCTCTATGGTTTGTTTCCTCTTCAAGTAGCCCTAGGCACAGACTTTGGGAAAGCACTTTCATTGAGAGGGGTTGCCAAGCTTCTAAGAAATAACGAGTTTCTGAAATACCAGCAAATATTTTTTCACCCAATCTTGATGATACTTTGAGCTAATGATCAGTACACAAATCCCACTTGGATCACCAAATTTTGTTCTTCTTGGTTGAAGCGTTCGTCTACAGTAGCAGTTTTTATATTTAGGTTTCTCTCTGTTCTCTCCTATATAGATAGATGAATTTTCAACTCTAAATCCAACATGGTTTGTAGTAGCTCTTTGAAACTTGACAAAATAAAGGAGTTCTCTGATTTTTCTCTATGGTTTGTTTCCTCTTCAAGTAGCCCTACGCACAGACTTTGGAAAAGCACTTTCATTGAGAGGGGTTGCCAAGCTTCTAAGAAATAACGAGTTTCCGAAATACCAGCAAATATTTTTTCACCCAATCTTGATGATACTTGGAACTAATGATCAGTACACAAAACCCACTTGGCTCACCAAATTTTGTTCTTCTTGGTTGAAGCGTTCGTCTACAGTAGCAGTTTTTATATTTAGGTTTCCCTCTGTTCTCTCCTATATAGAAAGATGAATTTGGAACTCTAAATCCAACATGGTTTGTAGTAGCTCTTTGAAACTTGACAAAATAAAGGAGTTCTCAGTTTTGTCTCTATGGTTTGTTTCCTCTTCAAGTAGATCTAGGCACAGACTGTGGAAAGCACTTTCATTGAGATGGGTTGCCAAGCTTCTAAGAAATAACGAGTTTCCGAAATACCAGCAAATATTTTTTCACACAATCATGTTGATACTTGGTGGTAATGATCAGTACACAAATCCCACTTGGCTCACCAAATTTTCTTCTTCTAGGTTGAAGCGTTCGTCTACAGTAGAAGTTTTTAATTTAGGTTTCTCTCTGTTCTCTCTTATATAGATAGATGAATTTGGAACTCTAAATCCAACATGGTTTGTAGTAGCTCTTTGAAACTTGAAAATAAAGGAGGTCTCATATTTGTCTCTATGGTTTGTTTCCTCTTCAAGTAGCCGTAGGCACAGACTGTGGGAAAGCACTTTCATTGAGAGGGGTTGCCAAGCTTCTAAGAAATAACGAGTTTCGAAATACCAGCAAATATTTTTTCACCCAAATTTGATGATACTTGGTGGTAATGATCAGTACACAAATCCCACTTGGCTCACGAAATTTTGTTCTTCTAGTTTGAAGCGTTCGTCTACAGTAGCAGTTTTTATATTTAGGTTTCTCTCTGTTCTCTCCTATATAGATAGATGAATTTTCAACTCTAAATCCAACATGGTTTGTAGTAGCTCTTTGAAACTTGACAAAATAAAGGAGTTCTCAGATTTGCCTCTATGGTTTGTTTCCTCTTCAAGTAGCCGTAGGCACAGACTGTGGGAAAGCACTTTCATTGAGACGGGTTGCCAAGCTTGTAAGAAATAACGAGTTTCGAAATACCAGCAAATATTTTTCACCCAAATTTGATGATTCTTCGTGGTAATGATCAGTACACAAATCCCACTTGGCTCACGAAATTTTGTTCTTCTAGGTTGAAGCGTTCGTCTACAGTAGCAGTTTTTATATTTAGGTTTCCCTCGGTTCTCTCCTATATAGATAGATGAATTTGGAACTCTAAATCCAACATGGTTTGTAGTAGCTCTTTGAAACTTGACAAAATAAAGGAGTTCTCAGATTTTTCTCTATGGTTTGTTTCCTCTTCAAGTAGCCCTAGGCACAGACTTTGGAAAAGCACTTTCATTGAGAGGGGTTGCCAAGCTTCTAAGAAATAACGAGTTTCCGAAATACCAGCAAATATTTTTTCACCCAATCTTGATGATACTTGGAGCTAATGATCAGTACACAAATCCCACTTGGCTCACCAATTTTGTTCTTCTTGGTTGAAGCGTTCGACTACAGTAGCAGTTTTTATATTTAGGTTTCCCTCTGTTCTCTCCTATATAGAAAGATGAATTTGGAACTCTAAATCCAACATGGTTTGTAGTAGCTCTTTGAAACTTGACAAAATAAAGGAGTTCTCAGTTTTGTCTCTATGGTTTGTTTCCTCTTCAAGTAGCCCTAGGCACAGACAGTGGAAAGCACTTTCATTGAGATGGGTTGCCAAGCTTCTAAGAAATAACGAGTTTCCGAAATACCAGCAAATATTTTTTCACACAATCTTGTTGATACTTGGTGGTAATGATCAGTACACAAATCCCACTTGGCTCACCAAATTTTCTTCTTCTAGGTTGAAGCGTTCGTCTACAGTAGCAGTTTTTATATTTAGGTTTCTCTCTGTTCTCTCCTATATAGATAGATGAATTTTCAACTCCAAATCCAACATGGTTTGTAGTAGCTCTTTGAAACTTGACAAAATAAAGGAGTTCTCTGATTTTTCTCTATGGTTTGTTTCCTCTTCAAGTAGCCCTAGGAACAGACTTTGTAAAAGCACTTTCATTGAGAGGGGTTGCCAAGCTTCTAAGAAATAACGAGTTTCTGAAATACCAGCAAATATTTTTTCACCCAATCTTGATGATACTTTGAGCTAATGATCAGTACACAAATCCCACTTGGATCACCAAATTTTGTTCTTCTTGGTTGAAGCGTTCGTCTACAGTAGCAGTTTTTATATTTAGGTTTCTCTCTGTTCTCTCCTATATAGATAGATGAATTTTCAACTCTAAATCCAACATGGTTTGTAGTAGCTCTTTGAAACTTGACAAAATAAAGGAGTTCTCTGATTTTTCTCTATGGTTTGTTTCCTCTTCAAGTAGCCCTACGCACAGACTTTGGAAAAGCACTTTCATTGAGATGGGTTGCCAAGCTTCTAAGAAATAACGAGTTTCCGAAATACCAGCAAATATTTTTTCACACAATCTTGTTGATACTTGGTGGTAATGATCAGTACACAAATCCCACTTGGCTCACCAAATTTTCTTCTTCTAGGTTGAAGCGTTCGTCTACAGTAGAAGTTTTTATATTTAGGTTTCTCTCTGTTCTCTCTTATATAGATAGATGAATTTGGAACTCTAAATCCAACATGGTTTGTAGTAGCTCTTTGAAACTTGAAAATAAAGGAGGTCTCATATTTGTCTCTATGGTTTGTTTCCTCTTCAAGTAGCCGTAGGCACAGACTGTGGGAAAGCACTTTCATTGAGAGGGGTTGCCAAGCTTCTAAGAAATAACGAGTTTCGAAATACCAGCAAATATTTTTTCACCCAAATTTGATGATCCTTGGTGGTAATGATCAGTACACAACTCCCACTTGGCTCACGAAATTTTGTTCTTCTAGTTTGAAGCTTTCGTCTACAGTAGCAGTTTTTATATTTAGGTTTCCCTTTGTTCTCTCATATATAGATAGATGAATTTGGAACTCTAAATCCAACATGTTTTGTAATAGCTCTTTGAAACTTGACAAAATAAAGGAGTTCTCAGATTTGCCTCTATGGTTTGTTTCCTCTTCAAATAGCCGTAGGCACAGACTGTGGGAAAGCACTTTCATTGAGACGGGTTGCCAAGCTTGTAAGAAATAACGAGTTTCGAAATACCAGCAAATATTTTTCACCCAAATTTGATGATTCTTCGTGGTAATGATCAGTACACAAATCCCACTTGGCTCACGAAATTTTGTTCTTCTAGGTTGAAGCGTTCGTCTACAGTAGCAGTTTTTATATTTAAGTTTCCCTCGGTTCTCTCCTATATAGATAGATGAATTTGGAACTCTAAATCCAACATGGTTTGTAGTAGCTCTTTGAAACTTGACAAAATAAAGGAGTTCTCAGATTTTTCTCTATGGTTTGTTTCCTCTTCAAGTAGCCCTAGGCACAGACTTTGGAAAAGCACTTTCATTGAGAGGGGTTGCCAAGCTTCTAAGAAATAACGAGTTTCCGAAATACCAGCAAATATTTTTTCACCCAATCTTGATGATACTTGGAGCTAATGATCAGTACACAAAACCCACTTGGCTCACCAATTTTGTTCTTCTTGGTTGAAGCGTTCGACTACAGTAGCAGTTTTTATATTTAGGTTTCCCTCTGTTCTCTCCTATATAGAAAGATGAATTTGGAACTCTAAATCCAACATGGTTTGTAGTAGCTCTTTGAAACTTGACAAAATAAAGGAGTTCTCAGTTTTGTCTCTATGGTTTGTTTCCTCTTCAAGTAGCCCTAGGCACAGACAGTGGAAAGCACTTTCATTGAGATGGGTTGCCAAGGTTCTAAGAAATAACGAGTTTCCGAAATACCAGCAAATATTTTTTCACACAATCTTGTTGATACTTGGTGGTAATGATCAGTACACAAATCCCACTTGGCTCACCAAATTTTCTTCTTCTAGGTTGAAGCGTTCGTCTACAGTAGCAGTTTTTATATTTAGGTTTCTCTCTGTTCTCTCCTATATAGATAGATGAATTTTCAACTCCAAATCCAACATGGTTTGTAGTAGCTCTTTGAAACTTGACAAAATAAAGGAGTTCTCTGATTTTTCTCTATGGTTTGTTTCCTCTTCAAGTAGCCCTAGGAACAGACTTTGTAAAAGCACTTTCATTGAGAGGGGTTGCCAAGCTTCTAAGAAATAACGAGTTTCTGAAATACCAGCAAATATTTTTTCACCCAATCTTGATGATACTTTGAGCTAATGATCAGTACACAAATCCCACTTGGATCACCAAATTTTGTTCTTCTTGGTTGAAGCGTTCGTCTACAGTAGCAGTTTTTATATTTAGGTTTCTCTCTGTTCTCTCCTATATAGATAGATGAATTTTCAACTCTAAATCCAACATGGTTTGTAGTAGCTCTTTGAAACTTGACAAAATAAAGGAGTTCTCTGATTTTTCTCTATGGTTTGTTTCCTCTTCAAGTAGCCCTACGCACAGACTTTGGAAAAGCACTTTCATTGAGAGGGGTTGCCAAGCTTCTAAGAAATAACGAGTTTCCGAAATACCAGCAAATATTTTTTCACCCAATCTTGATGATACTTGGAACTAATGATCAGTACACAAAACCCACTTGGCTCACCAAATTTTGTTCTTCTTGGTTGAAGCGTTCGTCTACAGTAGCAGTTTTTATATTTAGGTTTCCCTCTGTTCTCTCCTATATAGAAAGATGAATTTGGAACTCTAAATCCAACATGGTTTGTAGTAGCTCTTTGAAACTTGACAAAATAAAGGAGTTCTCAGTTTTGTCTCTATGGTTTGTTTCCTCTTCAAGTAGATCTAGGCACAGACTGTGGAAAGCACTTTCATTGAGATGGGTTGCCAAGCTTCTAAGAAATAACGAGTTTCCGAAATACCAGCAAATATTTTTTCACACAATCTTGTTGATACTTGGTGGTAATGATCAGTACACAAATCCCACTTGGCTCACCAAATTTTCTTCTTCTAGGTTGAAGCGTTCGTCTACAGTAGAAGTTTTATATTTAGGTTTCTCTCTGTTCTCTCTTATATAGATAGATGAATTTGGAACTCTAAATCCAACATGGTTTGTAGTAGCTCTTTGAAACTTGATAAAATAAAGGAGGTCTCATATTTGTCTCTATGGTTTGTTTCCTCTTCAAGTAGCCGTAGGCACAGACTGTGGGAAAGCACTTTCATTGAGAGGGGTTGCCAAGCTTCTAAGAAATAACGAGTTTCGAAATACCAGCAAATATTTTTTCACCCAAATTTGATGATCCTTGGTGGTAATGATCAGTACACAACTCCCACTTGGCTCACGAAATTTTGTTCTTCTAGTTTGAAGCTTTCGTCTACAGTAGCAGTTTTTATATTTAGGTTTCCCTTTGTTCTCTCATATATAGATAGATGAATTTGGAACTCTAAATCCAACATGTTTTGTAATAGCTCTTTGAAACTTGACAAAATAAAGGAGTTCTCAGATTTGCCTCTATGGTTTGTTTCCTCTTCAAGTAGCCGTAGGCACAGACTGTGGGAAAGCACTTTCATTGAGACGGGTTGCCAAGCTTGTAAGAAATAACGAGTTTCGAAATACCAGCAAATATTTTTCACCCAAATTTGATGATTCTTCGTGGTAATGATCAGTACACAAATCCCACTTGGCTCACGAAATTTTGTTCTTCTAGGTTGAAGCGTTCGTCTACAGTAGCAGTTTTTATATTTAAGTTTCCCTCGGTTCTCTCCTATATAGATAGATGAATTTGGAACTCTAAATCCAACATGGTTTGTAGTAGCTCTTTGAAACTTGACAAAATAAAGGAGTTCTCAGATTTTTCTCTATGGTTTGTTTCCTCTTCAAGTAGCCCTAGGCACAGACTTTGGAAAAGCACTTTCATTGAGAGGGGTTGCCAAGCTTCTAAGAAATAACGAGTTTCCGAAATACCAGCAAATATTTTTTCACCCAATCTTGATGATACTTGGAGCTAATGATCAGTACACAAAACCCACTTGGCTCACCAATTTTGTTCTTCTTGGTTGAAGCGTTCGACTACAGTAGCAGTTTTTATATTTAGGTTTCCCTCTGTTCTCTCCTATATAGAAAGATGAATTTGGAACTCTAAATCCAACATGGTTTGTAGTAGCTCTTTGAAACTTGACAAAATAAAGGAGTTCTCAGTTTTGTCTCTATGGTTTGTTTCCTCTTCAAGTAGCCCTAGGCACAGACTGTGGAGAGCACTTTCATTGAGATGGGTTGCCAAGCTTCTAAGAAATAACGAGTTTCCGAAATACCAGCAAATATTTTTTCACACAATCTTGTTGATACTTGGTGGTAATGATCAGTACACAAATCCCACTTGGCTCACCAAATTTTCTTCTTCTAGGTTGAAGCGTTCGTCTACAGTAGCAGTTTTTATATTTAGGTTTCTCTCTGTTCTCTCCTATATAGATAGATGAATTTTCAACTCCAAATCCAACATGGTTTGTAGTAGCTCTTTGAAAA